>NW_015505419.1:528879-545232 GCF_001515645.1 Sinocyclocheilus grahami | reverse complement strand
GACATTGCTTAATAGAATGGGATTAAATACATAAAGGATATTTGTGTTGTTTAACATTTAATTATTGCAGGTTTGCGTCATATTCTGAGTTGCATTGTTTTTATTCATTTTGAGGAATACTGAATCTGTGAGTGAGATGAGAATATGCATATTCATATTTATTTTGAACTACAGTAACATCTGATTTCTCTCAACATGGCAACACCAGAGCTGTCAATCAATAAATTGAAAAAAAAACAAAAAAAGTAACTTGCGTTACTTATTTGAAAAACTTTACTTTTAATATATTACCCCCAACACTGGTTATTACACATATTATTGCATTATTGTAAATAATTTATACTTCACCTTAGTGTTATACTGCCTTTAATCTACGCTGAGTTAAATAAAAGGGACTTTATTCATTTTTTGAGCAATGTAACAACAAAAAGAAGAAGAAAAAGCACTCTAAAGTAACACTAGGACACTGTTATCTAAAATGACGTACATCAAGTAGAATTATATAGCATTTTGTAATCCAATAATTGGATAATGAGTTAGTGAAAAAATAAACTGCACTACAAATAATTTCATAAATTAACTAGGAACACCACCAGGGTTATTACCGCTAACTAAAACTAAAAACATACAAATTAATAATAAAATAAAATATATATCATTTATGTTATTTCTGCTAGCTGCCAAGGCAACGTTTCTCATGTTCGTTTATTTGAAGTACTAAAATAACTAAAAATAAAAATGCAAACGTAAACATAGACAATAATAATAATGACAAGGCAACAAAATTACTAAAACTTTAATTAAAATTAAAAGCAAAAAATGATGATATAGCAGCGATACTAAAATAACATGGAACGCCACTGTAATTATTAAGTAAAAATGTTTTAACCATTAAAATAGTAAGAATAATAATAAAGTGGAGGAAGCTTGTTTTTGTGAGATTTACCCTAAAAAGTGTCAGCATTTCCCCCAGTACTTGTCTTTATGCTGTCTGCATTTGTGTCTTTGTAATTGCAGAGCAGATCCAGAAGGTAAATCGAGCCGAAATCAATCAAGCAGATGTGCAGCCTGTTGGTAAGCCATTATGTCATCTGCCCAGTGTGTTGAGTTTGCATTGTTATTACTGTAAACATACATGTGACACCTCATATCACACACGAGATTTATAGGATCATTATTTGGCAGGATTATGTTTTCAGTGTGACGGTTCATTTGCATTAGGCCCATGTGAATGCTTTTAACAGACATTAGTTTCTATATATAATCGTCATTTATGTGTCTTATTTGAATTAGGTGTGAAGATCTGGTCTGATCCCTTCAAGCCAAAATGAGTCCAGTGTGCGGATGAAAATTGAGTGAATGAACACAAGGACTGATGTGTCACGCACTGAGGATTGAGTATGTGAGACAGACACATTAACTCTTTGCTACCATGCATCAAATGAGACTTTTAGGATGTATGAATCTTATGTGTTTGTATATTTTGTGTGGGAATATGATTGAAACTAGAAAGAACGAATACCTAAAAATAGTTCAAATAAAATAAAAATGGAAACTTTGTTGCTTTTGTTCGTCAGCACTTCAAAATGTTATGTCATGTTATCACTTTGAATAGTTGTGTTAATTTATGCTGGTGTATTAATGGAGTAACATATTCAGCTGTTTGTATTCTGAATAAAAATAGACATCTTGAACTGTTTTACAAATATATGACCACTAGATGGCGGTCACTTCATTTTGTACATTACTAGATCCTGTGGGAAGAAGTCGGACCTTCAGTTATTCATTCACGAATACAACAGCAGGATCTTAACTTTGCATAGTTCATCATGCTTTATATTTATAATCAAATTGCTTACAAATGTGACCCTGGACCACAAAACCAGTCATAAGGGTCAATCTTCACGAAACTTTATACTATCATCTGAAAGCTGAATAAATAAGCTTTCCATTGATGTATGGTTTGTTAGGATAGGACAATATTTCGAGATACAACTATTTGAAAATCTGGAATCTGAGGGTGCAAAAAAAATCTAAATATTGAGAAAATCGCCTTTAAAATTGTCCAAATGAAGTTCTTAGCAATGCATATTACTAAACAAAAATTAAGTTTTAATATATTTACAGTAGGAAATTTACAAAATATTTACTTAATATCCTAATGATTTTTGGCATAAAAGAAAAATCAATAATTTTAACCCATACAATGTATTTTTGGCTATTGCTACAAATATACCCCCGCGACTTATGACTGCTTTTGTGCTTCAGGGTCACATATGTGAGAAACCTATATTGAAAACCTCAAATCTGACACTACAGATTTGTTTCATTGTTATTTTCACACTGGAGACCTTTGTGTTAATACATTTACACTCTATAATAACATCACTTCCACTCAACTGTGCTTTTGTAATATTTTTGTTGCTTTTGTTCCTGATTAGATTTCTTGTGTTATTTTGGCACTGAGAGTTGGAAGAGTCCTCTGGCCCTCAAAAGTTGCAAAATCTGTAACCTGAGAGCATACACCTCGGCCAGGACCCTGTGCCAACCATGACCTGTTGTCATGGCAACAACACTGGGCCAGCACCTGTGCATTGGGGAGGCCCAAGGCCCTGCCCCTTTTTACTCAACCGCTTTGTGTGTGAGGGTCCAAAGAACAATGTTGCAAATGCTAACACATTAAGTATGACACCATGCTGAGCTTTACCATGTACTTTTATCTATCTATCTATCCATCTATCTATAAATAAAGGTTCTTTATAAAATTGTTCTTCACTAAAAAAATGATTCTTTGGTCACACTTTATTTTAAGATCCAATTCTCACTATTAGCAAACCATTAACTACGACTCAATAATCTCCTAATTTGTTGCTTATTAATAGTAAGTAGTTGTTAAATTTAGGTATTGGGTAGGATGTAGAATATGGTCATATGTGCTTTAAGTCCTAAACAGCCAACATGTTTATAATAGACATGTGAGAATTGTTCCCTAAACTAAAGTGATACCTATTCTTTTAAGAACTGTTCACTGGAAGGTTGTTTGGGGAAACCATAGTTCTTCTATGGCCTTGCTACAAAACCACTTTTTGGAAGTGTATTGTATAAGCTAATTGAATATTAAGTACACAAACTTTGCTTTCTGATGGTTTTCTATTAACCATGTATTAGTAAATAGCCTAACTGTGAACTGTTGAGTTATTTGAGGTGCTTTTTCAATGGCATTGTGCCTGTTAAAATGAACGCATGTGAGAAAGGAACAGAGAGGGGGTTTACTAGAGGATGCAGAGTCCTCTGTCCCGCGAGACCTGCCACATATCCAAGAACTGACATAATATCTCCTCACTACCACAAAGAGCACATTGCTAACCCTCAGCCGAGAGCCTGCCAGCGCAGCAGCTGCCAAACGCAATAACACTTCACCCCCCCCACACACCCCCCGTCAACTCAACCAACTCCATTGTTTATGGGATGTTGTTATTGTTGGTCACCATTCAAAAAAACAAAAGAAAAACTTAAGGGCCCCGGCCATGAGGACGACCCGAAGCGAAGAGAGGAAAACAGGGACTGAGAAAAGCACAAAATTCCTGTCATTCCTCCTAGTGTTTTCCAGATTCCTGAAACGATGACAAGGCCTTGGATGGGGGTGGAGGCCGCCACAATGGGGAAATGTCAAAAAAAAAAAAACGTGCTGGAGCAACCCAAGCAGCATTCCTGAAGTTACCCGACAGGCCTCTAAACACGAAGCGTTAAGATCGATGGAATCCTTCACCTCAGGCTGTGTGTGGAAAACCGTTTCTGAGCGCGCTCGTGGGCTTTCATCCTCCTAAGAGTCTGGCTTTTTATCTGGTTTAGTTGTGAAAGAGTTAAAAACTCACAGCAGGGAGTCAGATGGCTGTTTCATAAGTCACTGTCTCTGTTAAGGCTCTATTATACAGCTGTCCACAGATTGCGCTGCTGATATGAACTCAAGAGACGAACTTGAAGCCTTTTCTTTTCTGGTTGTCAGAGTTTTTTAACAGCAATGGGACGGGAACCGATGCTGTAGCCAAAGCTATTGGGAAATGGCAGAAATGATTTCCATTGGGAAAAATAAGTGCACAGACTCCAGACAAAACCAAAATTGGACATGGATAGAGTAGATATGTAGGGTTGGTGTTTGTATTTGGAAGTATTCCATTAAAGGGTTAGTTCACCCAAAAAATAAAATTCTGTCATTAATTACTCACCCTCATGTCGTTTCAAACCCGTAAGACCTTCGTTCATCTTCGGAACACAAATTCAGATATTTTTGATGGAATCTGAGAGCTGTCTGACCCTCCCATAGACAGCAATGCAACTGAAATGTTCCCAAGTCCAGAGACGTAGCAAGGAGATCTGTAAAATAATCCATGTGACATCAGGGGTTCATCCGCAATTATACGAAGCTACGAGAATACTTTTTGTGCGCAAAAGAAAAAAAATAACGACTTTATTCAACAATTCGTCTTCTCCGCATGCGGAGGAGACAAATTGTTGAATAAAGTCGTTATTTTTTTTCTAATCTAACACTAATATAAATATATACTTATATTAATATAGACCAAATATACTTAGATTTTTGTTATTAGTCATAAGCCAAGTGTACTTTAAGTATAAATTTAAATATATCTTTAATAAGCACTATACTGAAAGTATAATCAGTATATCAATATTGTTTTCAGTTTAGAAGTATACTAACAGCACTCTTGAATAAACTTTTATTGTGTTTAGTGGAAAACAATGTTGTTTGGAAACTGAAAGAAATTTTTTCCTATTAGTTGCATGCCATGTTTTTACTGTTGGAGTGTCAACAGCTGTAGTAAATCAAACGGAATCACTCTTCGATTCAGTTTCAACCAGAGGCGGACAAAGTACTCAACTCCATTACTTGAGTGAAAGTACAGATACTGCTGGTCAAATATTACTCCATTATAAGTAAAAGTTGTAAAGACAGATTTTTACTTGAGTAAAAGTACAGAAGTACTTGCTTTTAAAAGTACTTAAGTACCAAAAGTACATTTCCTTTTTTATGTCAATGCACTGTTTTATTGTCGTACATAATACTTGCAATACTTCTGAAGCAACTTAACGACTTTCTACTTCGAGGACCTTGATAGAAATGTATTGGAGTGAAAAGTACAATAGTTGTCTTTCAAATGTAGTGAAGTTAAAGTTATAAGTTCCCAGAAAAAATAATACTCAAGTGAAGTACCGATACTCAGAAAGTGTACTTAAGTACAATACTCAAGTAAATGTACTTAGTTACTGTCCGCCTCTGGTTTCAACTATGTCATTAATCTATTTATACATACATCTTTTAATTACATACTCATGAGGGACTTTTGTTTTCCACACATTTGCATGTGCTCACAGTCCTTCTGTCTTCTCGAGTAGACCTGTGTACTCAACAAGCTGTTAAAGACACACTGTATTAGAGACTGTACGAATGCGTTGGTTGCTGTTACGGTACTAAATCACCTTAGAGTGTCAGTTACTACAAGGGATGTCCAGGGACCCAGAGAGTAATGAAACAGACAGTTGTATCTCAGTTTTATCGATTTACTCTGTTTGATGCGGAGTATCAAGAAATCCACTCCATATACTCACATACTCACGCAGTCTCTGAATAAACCACGCCTACTCAATGAAATTAAATGACCAATCTGACCGCTGTACAGCCCTTTTAATACAAAGAACACAAACTGAACATGGGCTTTTTTACACACACACACTAACCAAAGTACGACTCACATTCTTCGTCCCCACTGATGTGACTCTCAAAACAACATAATTGCACCGATTGTTTCATTCATGAGTGACCAGAACAGAAAGCACAAGTATTTGGAAAAGTCTGGAGAAATTAGCTTTGGGAGGCCTTGCTAGCCCGGATGGCACAGGAGGATCTTCAGCATGAGGAACACAAGTGTGACTCCTTAATGAAAAGCTAATGGTGTGTGTGTGTGTGTGTGTGTGTGCGTGTGTGTGTGCGTGCGTGTGTGTGTGTGTGTGTGTGCGTGTGTGTGTTAAGAGCTGTTTACCACCTGTGCTGAACGACAAAGCAAAGCTGCAGTTGGAAGGATATGGCATCTTTTTTTTCTTGGAGAAATAACATTACTTGTCTTTCTCACCAGTGGATCCTCTGCGGTGAATGGGTGCCGTCAGAATGAGAGTTCAAACAGCTGATAAAAACATCACAATAATCCACTAGCAATCAACATGACTCCAGTCCAGTCTATCAATGAATGTCCTTCAGGAATTTGTTCCTATACTTAATTAGTTCCTGCGTATTAGTTCAATCGTGGCCATGGTTTAACTAAAAATAAAACAAATTAGTAAAATGTGGCCACTAATTAATAAGTTAAAATTCTTAATTCATTGCCACAATCAGGCCTGTGATTACCTGCGGCTTACTGCTTTTATCATATTACTTGAGAGATCGTAAATTGGAACATGTCCATTCAAACGATCAGTAGTCTTATAAAGAAATGTTTGGCTTGACTGCAACTCCTGTAACCTGGCTGTCAGTTAAATAGGACAATATGAATTTAATACGGCCCTTTAGATTTGTATCAGTGGGGTAATAAACTGTGAGGTGCTGTTGCCTAAGGTTACATTTCCTTTCATCCTGGCTCAAGGTGCTCCTTGTAAGCAAACTTCCATTAATAGCTGACCGTTTTAGCTTTAAAAACACTTCAAAACCATATCAAAGAGCAATTCCACAATGAATTTGTCCTTAAAGACTTTCATTCAGAATTCCTGGCTTGGATTTGACAGAATTGGCCTCCAAAGCTAAATAACAACAAACAGGCAATATATCACATGTCTAGGTGAAAATCTGTATGTTTGACATGGAAGAAAAAGAATCAACCTCAATATGAATTGTGTGCATTTAAATAAATATTATGAGACCCTTTTTAAAATATACCAAACATTAGTAGACAGGAAGGAGGTTTTGATTTGAACAATCTCTACTTTGGACAACAGTGTATTTATATTGGTCGGTTGTTGAGTAACTGAACATGGATAAGCTGGTTTTTGCCGCATATATGAAAAAGTAAATATTCAAACCACACAATCCTGTCGGTTTAAGAGCTGAGGAATCTAACCCACAGTTTTTTTTATTATAATGCTGAAGATATGAGTAAGCCATACTATATGCAGGCACCTTAGCAGACTACGTATGACTTTTATTCATGGCGTGTAATGTCCACTACACACAGCATATAAATAATGCATTTAAAAGTAGAAGTACAATCACATGCACAACCGCTGTCTCCCGTGACTTTTCATTAGCGTGCAACAGATGACAGCACAATATACGGCCTGGCAGGGACTGAGGATTCTGGGGAAAGACGTGGAACTTTGGAAGAAGCAACGGAACACAGTGCTGTCCACTGCTGGCTCGCGAGGCCTTGGAAGAACCCCTCAGATGGTCCTCGATCATGAGGTTTGCTGTGGAGATATTAACCTTTACAAGGCACTGCAAAAACTATGTAGTGGTCAGAAAAAACAAAACAATTGTGTATGCTGGGTTTTTCCTTTCAGCTTTTATTAATGATGGAGGTTAATTTTTAGGACCATAGCCATTGGAATAATAAGGAAGTTATGAAAAATGAAAATGAGTGAATAGTTAGACCCAAAAGCTTTTCCTGCCTCACATGTAACTGGAGAATCCGTGGTAGTTCAGAAATGTTTAATTTATCAAGTTCTTAGATCATTCTGCACACATACAAAAAAATAAATATATATGTTTGACTATATTTCAGGTTCCTTAAGGCCAATTCCCACCCCACAAAGAGATGCAGACCAACGTCGATGGTCACCAGATTACAGAACGTCACTTCTCAGAAACTCCAAGACCCAACAAATGCCAATTCAACAAGTTCAATCGGTGAAAATAAGCACAGATAAATGGCAACAGACCGTGGCAGGAGTAACACACTGATCCTGCAAAACCAGACAAATGTGTCTGTTGTTGTTAGTCAGCGTCTGTCGGTGCGGTGGGAATTGGTTTTTAAATGTATAAGTCTTGATGCATAATGTAGATGTAACATATCTAATTCTCGGCCAATGTGTAAAACACTTTTTTTAAATTACTAGTATTACATTATTGTCCAAAAGTTTGGCGTCAATAAGAATTTTGTTGAAAAGCGGAATTGTCAGCAGGCATATACTCCAGTCATCAGTGTCACATGACCCTACAAAAATCATTCTAATATGAACTAAAATTATATCTCAAATCTGATTTGGTGCTCAAGAAACCGTTCCTATTATCACAGCTGAAAATGGTCGTGCTGCTTAGTTTTTTGTGTGCGATTTTTTTCAGGATGATTTAATGTATAGAAAGTTCAAAAGCAGAACGTTTTTGTATCATTGTAAAAGTATTTACTGTCACTTTTGATCAGTGTCAGTTTAGTGCATCCTTGCTGAATAAAAGTTTAGATATTTTTGAAAAATAAAATCTTATTGACCCTAAACTTTTTAATAATATTGTAAATATTGATGCACAATGTTAAACACTAAGTTAAACATTGTGCCAAATTAAATATCTATTTATAATTATATAATTATAATGTTGCAATAATGCTAATTTATCTGTAGCATTTAAAATGTTAGATATTAGTTTTTAGTGTTTTATTTTTTTATGTATTTATCGGTTATTGGCAATAATGCTGATCAGCACAATTTTAGGTCACACTTTATTTTATTTCAATTATGACTTTTGTCTCAGTAAACTCCTAATTTGCTGCTTATTAATAGTTAGTACAGTAGTTGTTAAGTTTAGGTATTGGGATTACTAGGGATGTAGAATATGGTCATGCAGAATATGTGCTTTATACAGTGCCTTGCGAAAGTATTCATACCCCTTCATTTTTTTCACGTTTTGTTATGTTGCTGCCTTATGTTAAACTGCTTTAAATTACTTTTTTCCCACATCAATCTACACTCCATACACCATATTGACAAAGCAAAAACAGAATAGTCACATCTTCGTAAATGTATTAAAAATAAAAAAAACTTAAATAAGTACATTGCATAAGTATTCATAACTAAATATTTAGCTGAAGCACCTTTACAGCCTCAAGTCTTTTTTTGTTTGATGCAACAAGCATTGCTCATCAGCATTTGGCAATTATCTGCCATTCTTCTCCTCACCTCTTCACCGCTCAAGCTCTGTCAGGTTGGATGGGGGCAGATGCACATTTTCAGGTTTCTTCAGAAATATTTGATTGAGTTCAAGCTCAGGCTCTGGCTGGGCCACTCAAGGACATTCACAGAGTTGTCTATAATTGACTCTTGCTGTGTGCTTAGGGTCATTGTCCTGTTGGAAGGTAAACCTTCTGCCCAGTCTGAGGTTCTGAATGCTCTGGACTGGGTTTTCATTAAGGCTATCTCGATATTTTGGTGCATTGAGCTTTTGAGTTCTGACGAGTTCCTCAGTCCCTGCCACTGAAAAACAGCCCCACAGCAGGCTGCTACCAGCACACTTTACTTTTGGTATAGTAGCCTACTCTGCAGGTGATAAGCAGAGCTGGTTTCCTTCAAACATTATGCTTAGATTTGAGGTTCATCAGACCAGAGAATCTTGTTTCTCACAGTCTGAGGGTCCTTTAGGAGCTTTTTTGCAAATTCTAAGTGTGTTTTCATGTGTCTTCACTGAGGAGATGATTGAGTTTGGCCGCACAGCCATAAAGCACAGATGGGTGGAGTGTTACATGCTTCTGTGAACCTTTAATGAAGCAGAATTTTTTCCTGAACTCCTCCCCAGATGTGTGGCTTGACACAAACCTGTCTCTCTGAGCTCTACAGGCAGTTCTTTTGAGCTCAGGGCTTGGTTTTTGCTCTGATATGCATTATCAGCTGTTAGACCTTTTATTAAGATGTGTGTGCCTTTCCAAATCATACTCATTTAATTGAATTTGCCACAGGTTATCTTCACTTGAAGTGTAGTAACATTTACAAGCAATATGAATGCTCCTGAGCTAAATTTCAACTGTTCCAGATAAGGGTATGAGTACTTATGCAATGGAATCATTTAAGTTTTTTATTTTTAATAAATTTGCAAAGATACATTTTTTTAAAAAACTGTTTTTTGCTTTACCATTATGGTGTATGGAGTGTAGATTGATGTGGAGAAAAAAAGTAATTTAAAGCAGTTCAACATAAGGCAGCAACATAACAAAATGTGAAAAAAATTAAGGGGTATGAATACTTACGCAAGGCACTGTATGTACTAAGCAGCCAGTAAGTTAATACTATGTTAATAAGCAAATAGTTAATAGTGAGAATTGGTCCCTATATTAAAGTGTTACCAAATTTGAATACCGATTTATCCTTACGTATGAGGCTCTTCAGTCTCATCAGAGAACTTGTGAATTTTAATTGGCGAGAACATTAAACATAAACTATTACAATAATGGGTTACACTTTATTTCGATAGTCCACTTTAGACATTCTATTAACTATAAGTAACTTTGTAACTACTTGTCAACTACATGTCAACTAATTCTCATTAATTTGCAACTACATGTCTACTAACTCTCAGAGTAGACTGTTAGGATAGGTTTAGGGTTAGTAGAATAAGTTGACAAAGAAAGTGTTAGAAGATATTAAGCAGACAGTCTACTAATACTCTACTAACTGCTAGTTGACATGTAGTTGCAAAGTTACTTACTGTTAATAGAATGTCTAAAGTGGACTCGAAATAAAGTGTAACCCAATAATGGAATGTTGTTTTAGTCTCTAAAGAAGTTCGGATCAGTAGCTGGAATGGTGTTTTATTCTTAAGAGACTGTACACCAACTTTGTGATTTAGTTATCTGACAACGTTGGTGTTTTCCTTGGAATTTTGCGAGATTGACAAGCACTAACACTAGCACTGCAAATTCCTCAGTGCATTATAGGGAATTTTCATTTGAAAGGCCGCTCACAAATGAAAGGGTATAATTACAGTCATGTTTGGTAGAGGCTTTAATTCCTGTCTTGAGGCAGCCTCCCCCCAATATATACAGCTATAAATGTCAGTCTATACAGGATGATTACATGTGCACTGAATGGCAAGTACAAAGATCGGTTGTGATTATCAAAATTCTTGGCCGAACAAATGCAGATGAATAAAGCGCATCTGTACATTTCAGAACAGGTCACCACTGCAGGCTGAAGAAACCGCCTTCTTGGCCCTCACTGTGGGTTTCAGAGACTGACCATCCTCCATCCTCTTCGGCCTTTATGGCCTAAACATGTTTGCGAGGCTGGCCGAGCCCCAAACCCGAGGTCTATGCTGCCTCTGGCAGTGCACAGATTAAGACTGTAATTATAGATCTGGGTTTGGACTCGGCTTTGTTTAAGAAAGTGGAGGGAGGCTGGTGGGGTGAGTGATGTCATCTCTGGTTTAGAGCCGCATGCACAGCCTGGGATCACAGCGCTGGTGTTGACTTACTGGAGGATGAGAGAGAACGAAACAGAGAGAAAAGAAGGATGGCGTGAGTGTGTGCACTCTAAATAGATCTAAATGGAATTGACGGGGTTTATTATCAGGGTGGTTGTGAGTGTCATATGTGTTTGTGTGAAAGATTACATGTGCCATATTATAACTGAGCTCTAATAATACTTAACGGTTTAGTTTAGCCTTTATGTATCATTTTTTCCCCCAAAGATAATAAACAGAGATGTCAAATGGGTTAAACAAAGATCGCAGCACAGTTTCATGCACACTACAAATAGGCCAAGCCATAACGTAGTTCGAGGAACTAAGTGAAGACAACATTTTTTACAACCACTTGCAGGCAGGGTTTTATGAGACATTGTTAAAATATGTGGGCACGCAGAGAATTTACACAGCAATACCACTTTATTTGTTATCCTTTCTTTCAGCAATATTTGGATGAATCGGGCCTGAATGAGAGCGTAGTTGAAATAACACAGAATAAGTGTACTTAGTTGTTGAGGGGAAAGAGGGCTTTGCCCATGTAAACTTGTGGAGGACGGTTGACTGAGAGGTCCGGTACTGTAACGTGAGCTGTGGTCGGGGAATAACACGGGGGGCGTTCACAGCCCGCTTTTCCAATCTGTTTATCTGCTGTAATTCACTGCCATGATTCACCGAGGAATGGTGATGGAGTCTGGCTGGGTTGAGGGATGAACAATTCGCCAAACAAAAGAGGAAGAAATGACAAGTGCCAAAACTCAATTCAATGACACGTGTGACAGTAATTTATTTTGTCTCTCTTGTTACTTTATTATGAATTAGGCATTTATAAAGACTAAAAATATAAAAGATTTCACAGCTTTTTTTCTTTACTAAGTTTATTCGTATAGCGCTTTTCACAATACAAATCGTTACAGATACAAAAAGGTTTCTACATTATATTTAGGAGTAGGTTATTAGTGGTGACTATGGCAGAGATGTACAGTAAGAATCATGCAGTTAGTTACAAATGACACATAATCAAACAGACGGTGAACACTATTAACTGCAATGATTATATGCTGCGATTAAACTTTGCGATTGCAATTAAGCAAAATTTGGTTTTATATGTTGTTCCAGGGTTACTTGAATCCATATTCTTAATTATTATAACAACAACCCATTTAGATTAAAATTGCGGTCACACTACAGTTTTTATTCCATTGACTTCTATATGCATGCAAATGCAAGCTCATATATGATGTTCATGAACATTTTGCTGTGCTCCACAGTTCAGTAGAAGAACTATACATGTGGCATGATCAGAATTAAAATGTATTTAAAATTGATTTTAAATTAAAGAATTAAAATTGATTTTAAAATATTGTTAAAGGGTTAGTTCACCCCAAAATTTAATTCTGTCATTAGTTACTCACCCTCATGTCGTTCCAAAACCCGTAAGACCTCCGTTCAACTTCGGAACACAAATTAAGATATTTTTGATGGAATCTGAGAGCTCTCTGAGCCTCCCATAGACAGCAAGGGTACTACCACGATCAACATCCAGAAACGTATCAAGGAGATCGTTAAAATAATCCATGTGACATCGCGGTTCAACCGTAATATTACGAAGCTACGAGAATACTTTTTGTGCCCAAAAGAAAAAGAAAAAACGACTTTATTCCACAATTCGTCTCCTCCGCGTCACCCTATAATGCCATTTTGGAGAGTATCAGCTGAACGCAAACAGTGTATGTTGTTCTGTGTCAGTGTTGTTTTACGTTCTTTAAAACAACGTATCCGTGTGGTGTTATTTTTTGAAAGATGCCTAAGCTCTTCATTAGGAATTTAGATAATTTATTATTTATTATCCCAGAAATGTCACGAGCACAGCAGTAGAAGAATAAAATAAGAAAATACAGGCAGAGAAAATGTCTCTGCACTGTAAAAAATGATTGTGATTTTAACAGTAAAATACAGTAAAAATACTTCAGTAAAAACCTGTTAATTGGTTAACAGTAAGTTTCCATCCTACATACGGTGAATAAATGTAATTACATTTAATGTAATTTTACAGTAAATTACTGTTAGAAATACAGTTTTTGGAAGTGAAAAATAAAAAGTAATTTTATAATTTACAGTGAAAAACCTTAAATTGACACTCCCACAATTCCCTGCATGACACTTCATATTTGATGTTTTTTTGTTGTTGAAATAACATGTTTCTTATTAGTTTTTTCTTATCAGTTGTGTACATTAGGGTTTTATCTTACATTTAATGTTGTTAAATTAATGTTATTGCATTATTTCAGTATAATGTGTACACCATGATGATGTTTAGTGTTTGTGTGAATGACACTGTGTTCAACTTCTATATATAAGTATTGCCCTCCTCAGCTCGTAGAAAAGCTGTTTGTGATGAGCTTTGGTTCATCATGTAACTTTCTCATCACCACCAGTTTTTGGTGGTTATCAGTGCATTACAATGGTTCAAAACAGATATTAACACTTCAATATGCTGGTTTATTAACATTACATCACTTAATGAAATACGGTATTTTATTGTGAATTTAAGTCTGTAAAACCTAAAATGCAGCTACCATATTTTTAACGGTGAAGTTCTGGCAACCACAGCTGCCGGTATTTTACCGTAAATGTCACAGATTTTTTTTTTTACAATGTGTAGAAACAAACACCACCACACACTTCTAGTGGATCATAAGTAATGACTAAGAGGGAGCCTATACTTCATTTCTTGGGAAAATCCTGCATAGTGCACTTTGAGCTATTAGAGAAAATATATAAATTACACAAACAAATAAAATACAATACACTCAACACAATACAAAGCAGCTCAGAGTTTATGCACTAAAATTGTGTAGGGTGGGATTAGTAAATTAATCACAATCTGCTGTGATGTCACAGTCGTGTTGCACTGTGGTATATGGAGCTGTCTGAATCGTACACATGAGTAAATCGCTTCCTCGATCAAAAACAAAGGGTTGAGGGTCTGTCCATATAAACTTTCCTTGTCCACATGAAGTGGAATGCACTTCAGAAAGGCAGCAGGGATTCCCCAGAAGGAAAGTGTTTAGGAAAGTGTGTTTCTAAAAGAAATGTGGAACACAACCGTGTTTAGTAGTGTGACTTTCACTTATTAACTGTAGGAAGATTTTAACTTTTTGGGGCGCCTCTAGTGGTTGAGACATAACACTGCAAGTTATTCATGGAGGAACATCATTTTGGCAATTGCGTTGAGCAGGATGAATATGATGGGGTTGAGGTGTACCAAATGACGTAAAACTCGCCCCCTCCTAAAGGGAAGGACATAACATAAAAAATAAAATGAGGAATATCCATGAATATTATTTTTCTAAACAGGTCTGTCTTCCACTGTTGTTTTGACTAGTTTAAACCAAGTGTTTTAAATTGAATAACATTACAAAAGTTAGGCAACTATTGCTACATATCTTACTCGTCAAGCAAGAAAAAGGCCATTTCTGGGTTGGATTTAATCCCTAAATGTCACTTACAAAGCAGTCACTTAACATCTGTATTTTGACACAAGCTTTAGTTTCTTTGTATTAACAATGAATGATTCCTCAGGTCGTTTTTTTAGTTTTAGTTTTAGTAGCCTTTTTAGTCGTTTGTTTGATGAGTTCAACTCATCTGCTATGCATGCTGGGTTGACTTCAAAACTCAGAGTATCAGTGTAATAGAAAAGCTGCATAATACATACTATTTGTGAAAAACATTGTATGCTGTGCACTATGCAGTACCCCAGTCCAAACATAGCAAATGCCTTTGCTACTTAACTACTTTTCTGCACTCACTGTCTATGTGAGTGGCTAACAGTGTATGCTTCTGTTTGCATATTAGGTGTGAGGTGAGTGTTGGCTCAATTTCCAGACGTCTCCTGGTTCTCCTCCTGCAACACTGGCAGCAGATTGACACTCATTCACCAGTAAATGTGTGTGTGTCCATGTAGACAAGAGCAAGAAATGAGGAGTGAGGTAGATTAGTGGGTCCACTGAATGTTACAAGCTTTCAGCTGGCACATCACATCCACCGTATGATGCAACCTAGGATGTTTTCAATTTCACACCCTGATTAGGCTAAACGCTTCTATTTCAGATACTCTCCAGCTAGACTCAATGGGAGCCAATACAGGAACTGAGCACTAAACTGCATTAAGTAGATCCAGGGAGACGGAGAAAATGTACAAAAGAATCAAAACACTGGAAAACAAACAGACTGTATCAGGATTTGGCTAGATCCAAAATGTCAACCTCAGTATTTCCATGTTATAGTTAATTTGCTCAAAGACCCCCTCTCTTACAGACTTTTGGAGGTAAGACTGAAATGTTGAGAGATACTTTTTTCCTTCCATTTTCCTCTTTCAATCTTTTTTGTTAGTATATATGACAGTTTGGAAATTCTCATTTGGAAATGCTCTGTGGTCACTGGCTCATGAGATCATTGTTTCGGAGAGGAAGACAATTATGAGAGTGCAGGGACATGACAGGGCTACTGTACCTCACATGTGAGCTCACAAAACAAGAATCGGAGCAGAATAATGAAAAAGAGAGAGAAGCTTTAAATGGAAGAAAAAAAATCATTTGAGATGAAAATGGTAAATGACAGGAGCTGTACATGCCTGGAGTGATGGCTGCTGAAAATTCAGCTTTGCTATCACAGGAATAAATTACTGTACTTTTCAAATATACTAAAAGAGAAAATAGTTATTTAAAATTAAAATGATCTTTCAAAAAATTTTGACTGTATTTTTGAACAAGAGGTATTTCAAAATATTTGGCTTTCTTAAAGGGGTCATGACATGGATTTTTTTTATTTTAATATGGTACAATTTTGGTACAAAAACCTCTTATATCCCAAAAGATTAAGACAAATTCGATTTCTCACCGTCA
>NW_015505419.1:525129-528848 GCF_001515645.1 Sinocyclocheilus grahami | reverse complement strand
CTTTAAAAAATGCTTCCCCCCCCCCCCCCCCCCATGAGATTAATGACAATTATTATTTAATAGTTGTTTACTTCTTTGTTACTATTCTGTTATCTTTTTAAATTATTATTATTTATTTTTTTGTTTTAAAAGTTTAGCAAATAAAAAATTTAATGCATACCCCTGGTTGGCAATCAGTAGACAGCCAAGCTTTGTGTCATGTTTTACTTATTCACACCTTTTCAATAAAGTTCAAATAAAATTTCAAGGTTATGAAGATTATTTCTCTCTCTGTCTTCCTCCCTTTCTTTTTTGTTGCTCAGCTGATTTACCAGCTGTTGTTTGTGCCACCAGCTGTCTTTGACCTTTTGCCCTTTGACCTTCCAACCTGCTTGCTATCTGTTCTCAAAAACACACACACACACACACACACACACACACACACACACATCAGTTCTGACACCTTAAAATTGGAGAGAGAAGTTTCTATGAAACACAGTGTAAGCACGTGACCACAAGCAAGTGCACATGATTCAAGCTCAATATTTCAGAACCACATCTTGGCCTAGAACATTTGGAAAGTTCACTTGAAAAGTCACTTCAGTACAAAAACATCTGCCAAGAAAATGAATATAATCTTAATCATTCCAAACATGATTATTTTTTTCATTAATGTCATAGTGAGTTATTGTCCTCATATATTTTATATCTGAAACAAATCCCAGAATTCATTATCATCACACTGATCAGTGAACAATTCATCTCAATAATGGATCAAGACATCGAATCAAGACAAAGGGTTCACAATGTTTTTGATGAAAACAACAGTGCCTGAATGGAGGAGACCGAATTTGGTGGAAGTACCCGACTGGGGATGATTTGGCCATTTTGTTTGCTTTGCCTTCCCAGACGTGGCCGCTGAGAAGATTAAGAGATTTAGAGCGAGATTATTCTCTGGCCCATCAACGCGCTCCATCAAATAAGCAAATAAGTGGTTTGTAAACAAGCCCACAACAAAGGCTTTTGCCAAAACCTTTCAGACCTCGGCGGTGGATATTGACTGTCTTGCGCTATAGAAAATGGCGCATTCAAGGGCGAATACTACATCAACACTGTTGATTTGTGTCTGTATGCATGTGTGCGCTTAGATGCGGATCAGGTTTTCAATAAATAAAGCTTATCCTGTGTGTCCTTGAAATTTCTCAACCCAAAGTGACAAGCCAAAAGCTTATAAGGACAGTCTGACCTACATGGGCGGGTCATTAAAATTTAGAGTAGAGTCCTAATTAACCTCAAATGTGGTTGAGATAGACACCCAAACAGTATCATAAATCATTTTGATTAAGAAAGAGAGAGAACAACAGATGATGTCATGGATGTGGAGAGTTGGATTTGCACACACACACACACACGCACGCATGCATATACACACCCTTCCCCTTGACATCCCTCCCCAACCACACACTCGCCTTGCCACGCGAAGAAGAGCGTGTGTGTGTGCGAGATTGAAAGAGAGGGAGGAGATGCCTCAGAATATAACAGCATGGCCGGCAACGCCAAGCTCAAATGCAAGGGCGGCTGGATGGCCTTTTGTAATGTATATTAAGTTGTGTCGGTCGTTCACCTGACAGGCCATTGTTCCCCATGACCCGACAGCCTCCTCCCTCCCTCCATCTCTTCTTCCTTTCGAACAGGTTGGGCGCATTGTGTGCCGAGAGTTGTCTGTTGTGTGTTCCGTTGTCTGTTGTGGTGTGTGGGGGTGAGACGAGGGTTGAGACGCCGACCCCAGCGAGTGGGGGTGACCTAAGCAGATGGCGGGGCAGGCTGTCCACTCAGCCAGAATTAATAACGTGTGCCATGTCACATTGTCTGAGAAAACGTTCCCCCTCTAGCCCAACCTCTCTTCATGTCCTCTCTTTCTATCCCTCTCTCTCAATTTCAATGTACTTTACTGGCATGACCAAACCTGTACATTTGGATTGCAAAAGCAGTGCCAAAAACAAAAAGGCAAAATAGTAATAGACGGTATATATATATAAAAAAAAGTTTAAGCAAATAAAATAACAGAGTAAAATAAAACAGAGATGAAATAAAATATAAAAAAACAAATACATTAATTAATTAAAAGAGATAAAAAGAGATAATGTCTATGTGTCTCTTTTATTTGCCCAAGATAATTTCCCTCTGAAAAGTAAGTTGATAAATAAATAAATAGATAGTAATAATAAATAATTATTATTTTTAACCCAGTTTCATTGAAGTAAAATAACAATAATGGAATAAACAAATAGTGTTAACAAAACAAACAAAAGTAGTATTAACAAACAAAACAAAACAACATGATTTTTATCCAGTCTCTTTTACTTAAAAAGTAAAATAATGGAATAAACAAGTAGCGTTAAAACAAACAAAACAATTAGTAGTTTTGTTTGGAGATCATTTCTCTCTGAAAAGATTAAAACCCTTTTATAAATTATTATATATTTTTAATCCAGTTTCCTTGACTCAAAACGTGAAATAACAATAATGGAATAAACAAATAGTGTTAACAAACGTAAATAAATGAAAAAAAACAAAACAATCCGATTTCTCTCTGAAATCCAGTTTCTTTAAAAATAAACAAGTACAAAACAAAACAAAACAATTAGTAGTTTTGTCTGGAGATGACTGCTATCTGAAAAGATAACTTTTATCCACTTCCTTCCTTTTACTTTATTTCTTTTCAAAGAGTCTGCATTGACTGAAATCTCAAATTAAACATTCATCCTTTCAATTTCACCATATTCAATATGTGAATAACCATTTGTGTTGTCTGCAATTTTTCACAAAAATAGACAGGAGCTAAACAGCTCAGTACAGCATAATATTGTGCACAGCACTCCAAAGACAACTGTAAACACAAAATATACCATTCCCTTCACCTCTCATTTGTGTTGGCTGTTCCTCTCCCTCTCTTCCTCTCCATCCCTCAGTGAAAAGGGGATGTGCTGTACCCACTGTAGACATTTCCGGGGCCTCTTTTAGGATCAGCAGATCTTCAGCCAGAAAGCTAATAGACAGGGTCAGCAATCACAATCGCTAAAGTTCTTCCTGTCCAGCAGCAGGGTCAAGGTCCTCACAGTATGTGCCGTGTGTGCGTTGACTTCTGGGAGAAAAAAACGAGAAATGTGTGGCACATGTGAATGCATGGCATGTCAGGTGTGGAAGACAAGCAAATTGTAACAGAATATGGTAAACTGAATGTAGGTCTTGCTATAACTGAGATGTCGTTTCAAGGAGGGAGATCTGGGTCAAGGTTTTGACAAGTTCTCTTGGCTGTCTCGTTCCCCACCCCACCTCCTGCATGAGGAAATTCTGCTGCTGTCAACGATTTCACGCTGCCTTTGCAAACTCTCTCCTTCCCCGAAACAATGAAGACTGAAGAGAAATGTTGCCGTAAATTTCAAACTGTACCAAAACCTGATTTATTTTATGATCTACAAATTATTTTGTGCACTGGTCATTAAAATTCGACAGTCTTTACTGTCACTTGTCATTTTAAGGTGTCCTTGATCAATTTACTGCATCTATTAATTTAATTAAAATTTCAGTTGTGTATTTTTTTAGGTTTATAGATTGCATTGTTTCATTTAACTCTTTTTGGAGATTAAATTACAGACCAGACTTTTACACTTTAAACTTGCTCAGTTTTAACATATGTTTTCCATTTAAAGCAAGACAGATGGTTCTTTATGAATGGG
>NW_015505419.1:524154-525083 GCF_001515645.1 Sinocyclocheilus grahami | reverse complement strand
TATGTTTTCCATTTAAAGCAAGACAGATGGTTCTTTATGAATGGGATAATAGCTGAGTGCATATTTTTAATGAAGTATCATAAATGCTGGGTTTCATCTCCATGTAGATTCTGTGATTATGCTGTCAGAGTGCTGTTAAAGGCATTAGCGTGTTTCACAGCTTGATATGACACTGGCCTTGTTGCACAGCTAAACAGATGACAAGAGGCCTGTGTGAGCCTGTTTTAATTACTGGAACAGGACAGAATCCAGCGTGCAGTGCACAGTTATATGTTCACACCACATTGTTACTTCTGTGCAAAGCAGAGAGAGATTCAAGACGTCTGCGCAGGCCTTAACAAGACACTGCATCTCCAAGACGCAAAAACAGGCCAGTTCTGATACATCGTTTAACTCAATGGCTTACATTTCTCATCTAACTGACACAGTAACCATGCAAATACCCAGATTTGAGCTGCACTGACCACAATACTGCATATTATGCCCAGATGTTCCAACCGCATCCTGATGACAAACACAATTCCATTCACAGTGGTTTTCAAAAATAAATAAACGAGATTGAAAACATCTAAATGTTAGACTGCATTATTCCTGCACATGCTTGTATTTTTTTAGAGCATGACGTTACCCAGAGTGCACATCAGTGTACAAGTCGCCACATGTTCAGATTCAGTTCCTTCGTGATTCTTGGAATAATGAATCTCAATGTCAGCTAGTCATAATTATAAAGAAAGACGAGATATCTGTACTATAATGACTTCTTTGGTTTTTTAGAGCCATAAAATGGTAGAAATAATAGTCAAAACTCACAATTTCCAGCAAGGCAGAGGAGAACTGGGATTACCTGCAAGAACATCTACTTAGATCTTCTTGAATGTCAGAATTTAGTGTTAAAGGGGTCATATGATGCTGCTAAAAAGAACATTATT
>NW_015505419.1:484316-523725 GCF_001515645.1 Sinocyclocheilus grahami | reverse complement strand
CAGTCCTCCATAAAATGTGCCGGCGATCCACAGCACTAAGTTGACTAAGTCTAAGAAGCACTAAGTCCCTCAGCGACCAGCACAGATCAGCTCTAGGCATGACGAAGTGGATATCGTCCTCTTTTGGAAGACCAAACAAAGTAGTTTCACTTTCACAACGAAAAACACAGCGTCTTCAGGACATGGCGGCAGCGGCAACAATACTACAGTGAGAATAAAAGTTATGCCTTCTTTCTTTGCGTGAACATTTGGGCGGCGTAATGCAAATCTTCCCACATAGTGACGTAGACATGTGGGGGCGTGTTCGAGCGAGCCGTTTTAGGTAGGCGTGGTTAACTCTTAAATTTTATAAAGAATATCTCTTTGGATTTGAGACTTTAGTCTTTGCAAATTTACAGATCTTCTTTATGCACCAAGAGCTTGTAACACTCCAAAGAGAAAGGAAAAAATGAAATCGCATCATATGACCCCTTTAATATTAAGTTTTCTCTTCAAATTATCACCACCAAAGTGTGTAATTCAATGGCAACATTAGACATCCTCTCATCAAGCTTCAAAATGGTGATATAAATGAAGCCTTCATGGCCACAATAATACGACTGACAAGGTCCTTTTATAAAGGCTTCTGGCTTCCTTGTCCAAAGTGGAAAGCATTACAGATAATTTGAAGAGCAGAATTTATTAATCCACTAGAAAGAACCAATCCAAGCACATTGCAGATAAAGACTAAAATGCCATGGCATTTTTAGGGCAGACAATTTGCACTCAACAGAGGCTAGCTGCACTGTAAAAATGTTTTGTAATATTTACAGGAAAAAAACCCTACAGTAGAATCTGTTAAATTGCTAACTGTAAGTGACATTATCATATACAGTGAAAAACTGTAACATTGCAACATATGTAATTGTACAGTGAAATACTGCAAGATTTGTGGTTTTGCAAGTAAAAACTATGAATTACCACATCATTTACAGTGAAAAACAGAAAAAGGTCAACATTGTTGCCATATTTCTGCAGTGAATGTCTGGCTTTCTGCTGTAATTTATGAATTTATGCTGTTTGTTTGTTTGTTTTACCGCAGGATATTTTTTGCAGTGTTAATACAAATAAAAACCCTGTCAACTTAGTCTTCACTTTATTCCAAAGCCCAGTCTTGTGTGGTAACAGATTCCTTTTTATCAAAAGATATTTCTGTGAAATTGTACATTGGCCTTGTGTCTCTCTCTCCTCTTTGCCTTTGCCATTTTGAGTAGAATCTCGATATGCTCGATTTCTCAGTACAGTCACTGGTTTGTACATCAGTGCTAACAGCTCAAGGCTAAAGCTGAACTACAGTAACTGAGATGCCGCATTCGGTCATTAACTTTAATCAACTATTTTCCACAGACTGTAAAATACATTTGCTACACCAAACGCCTGTTACCCTCTGCAACTAAAATCGGAAAACCAGGCACTTGTAATTATGGGCTAAATCACTTTATTAATTTTTTGGTTCCATGAGACATTTTGAAATGTCGAGCACCCATGAAATAGGATAATGATTTATGTGTGTGTGTGTGTGTGTGTGAAATACTCCTCAGATGCCGTCATCCTAGCTGGTGTACTCCCACTAAAAGAGGTAATATTCCAAATTTACATTCATGGATGTGCACTCGGGGACGACACTCAAAGCCTAGAACCTTAAACTCATCTTTTAATTTCATTCGAGACTCTCTAAACTGTTTTTAAGATGTTCTCGGATGTACTACAATGAATTTTCCATCCTGCTCTCACATTAAAAAGAGAGGCACTGATTTGGGCCATGGCTGTCTGTGAAGCAAGTGACGCCTGGGTCTTTTGAAGATGACTCTCCATTAGTCAAACTGCCTATTTCTTGTGGGTTTTCCCTAGTGTTTTGTGGTCCATCTATGTGTGTGTGTGTGTGTGTGTGTGTGTGTGACCCCTGAGGCGAACACACTCATACAGCTGACTGCTTGAACTACAGGTCAGTTCAGCCCGGCAAAATGTCAGTGGTGTCTTGTGATGCCTGTTGGCATTCATTATCAGATACAGAAATATTATCTGATTCCAAAGCATGCTTACTTTTGAAATAATGATGATTTTCAACATGGTGTGTGTGTGTGGGGGAGGGGACGGGGTGGGGGGGGAGTCCATCAGATAGCGTCACAATTCAAATATTCCCCAAAAAGAAAGCAAAATCTAACTTTGGTGTGCAAACGATATCCCTCCCCGCATTAAGAATGTGACTCTCCACATTACGCACATTGGGAAGGCTGAATTTATCTCTCCTATTAAGTTCCTCCGTCCTCAGTGACTGCTCAGAGGGCTGTTTCCACTATGATGAGTATGAATATTGAAAATCCGTAAGGCCCCAGCCCTAATCCACACATTATACAGGCCTGTGGTTAAAAGGTATCATCTGGTTGGGGGCTGAAGTTGGACTTGCCTTTGGAGACCAGTCTTTCTCTTGGCAAAATACACAGGCAGTCATCAACACTGGATTTATGGGCGGCACACTTGTGGTTCAGTTGTGATTGCTTGAATTGGCGGCACATGCTCTCTGCTTCATTGAGCTCCTGAGATGGGTCTCTTTCATTGAAAATAATCACTTGGGACCTGCAAGACAGATGAGAGAACAATATTGGAGTGGAAGGAAAAAGAGAGGGAAAGAGAAGGTAGAAAAGTACAGTAAGTAACGGTGCTCAAATTAAAAGGAGAGAAATTCTGAACCAACACCATATGGGGTAAGAGAGAATAAAATAGAGATGGCTATACTGTTGAGCTATACAAACACATTAAAATGAATGATGCTTTAATAGCAATAAAAATAATAGTTGTTACTTAGGGCAAACTTTGGCAAAGTCTCAAACACTTTCCAACAACCTCTCAGGCCGGCTTGACAACCTATGGTGTGTACAGGAAGAGGAAAGAGTTATGGGGATTCCTAAAGGAAACGTTAAATCATATTTGTGTGTATCCATAAAGCATGTTATTAGTTTTATAACACATTGGAGTCAAAGTTTAAAACCAATAGTTAAACTTGGAAACACACACCCCCTATCATAATTTCACATATCTTGAGGCTTTTGTTACAATGGTTGTGAGGTCCTCAAACACTTGCACTTCTGCAGTCATTTGCTGGTTTCATCTGTAAAAGATTTCGGAAACTTTACAGTTTTTATAAAACTCTAAGAGTAACTGGAGGTTACTTTCTCAGATCGTAAAAAAAAAAACGGGGAAAAGGAATGGAAAATGGCTTTGGTGCATGAGGCTTCCTCCCCCGAATCCTTTGGCTGAAGGCTCAGTGCCAGATTGTGTGAAACCTGTTTTTTTTTTAAAATCCCCAATCTCTTTCTCTCTGCTGTGACCTATCCATCCTAGTACTCGTGTCACTCTTTTCCACTATCTTGCTTCTCACATTTTCTTTCTTTATCATGCTCCTTTTCCATTCAGTCCTCCTCCATTCTCACTCACTCTCTTGTCTGAAAGATTATGAAGCACAAATAAAAATCAATAATACATCCGAAGGATTGGAAAACTGTGGATTAAAGTCAGTTTGAGGTCAGGTGTGAACAGCCTGACTGCTATTTAATATTCCTGAACAGTTCACTCAGCTCACAGCCAAGCAGCACAAAAGGCACCAGTTGAGCTGTCAAGTCTGTTTTGAGATCATGAAATAATCGGGTGATAAAGTGGAATTCAGAATCTAGCTTCAGAATGGCAGGATTATAAAGAAAGGCCATGAGAAACAGTATTTTTTAAAGCAATACTTCATTCAGATTTCTGTCATCATTATTCACCCTCATGTTGATCCTGTATGACTGTGAAACACCAAAAAAAGATGTTTAGCAGAATGTCTGAGCTGCTCTCTCCTCCGTGCAATGAAAGAGGATGGAGAATGAAGCTGTCAAGCTCCGAACAGCACAAGAAAGCAAAAACAAAGTGTTTCATACAATCATGGCAATTCATATCTATTTTACATTTCAGCAAATTGATGACTAATTTGTACAATCTCCTTCATTTTTTTCATATAATCTGCTTATGCCCTACAGACAGTTAGGTAGGTTTAGGGGTGCGGTTAGGGGTAGTCCTTGCTTACATTTTTTTTCTTTCTAAAAATCATACATTTCCGTACAATTCACATGATGCGAATTTACACAAAATTGTTGCTTCTTATAATAGTGGTGTTTTTTCATTGAGATCGAGTCAATACAACTTGACGACGAGCACAAGATAGCTTTAGGTGAGTTCGACTTTCTGCGCAGACTGACTGGCGTATAACTTGAAGCAAAGCATGCTGGTTAGGAAATATATACAACTAGAGGTGGCATGACCCTGCATCACAGTGACGTATGCCACCAAAGTACAATGACTGCAATTTCACAACAGTCGACTGACTCATTTTATTACATTTCTCCAGAGTGGCTGCACAAGCTGTTTCACAATTAGTCAGCCTCAATAATGACAGTGAAAACTCTTTTCATGTAATCTCCATGCTATACTGTATCATGACTATCAAATTAAAACGGACAACAGCATACATCCCACAATATTGGAATTTAAATAATACAGGCTTATCTTGAGCATCCTACTTGTTCGTACAGGCACTATATTCAACTCCTGAATGAAAGTGTTTCTGGTTTGTTAATTTGAGAAATATAACATCTAATTCACTTTGCCTGTGATAAAGAAAGCAAACACTGCACAAGCATCATTACGGGAAGCAGAAAGTGTCCAACTTGACAGCTCCGTTTTCAACTCCTCCCCAGACTGCAAGCAGCAAATCACACAGATTGGTAAGCTCAGCCTTAGTCAAGTCAAGTCACCTTTATTTATATAGCGCTTTTAACAATACAGATTGTGTCAAAGCAACTGAACAGCATTAATTAGGAAAATAGTGTGTCAATAATGCAAACTGTGACAATAGTAAACACTCATTTTTCAGTTAAAGACAGTTCATCATTGAATTCAGTGATGTCATCATCCAGCTCAGTTCAGTTTAAATAGTCTCTGAGCAAACAAGTCGACGATATCGCTGGAAATGAAGTGTCCCCAACTAAGCAAGCCAGAGGCGACAGCGGCAAGGAACCAAAACTCCATCGGTGACAGAATGGAGAAAAAACCTTGGGAGAAACCAGGCTCAGTCGGGGGGCCAGTTCTCCTCTGACCAGACGAAACCAGCAGTTCAATTTCAGGCTGCAGCAAAGTCACATTGTGCAGAGGACTCATCTGGTTCCTGTGGTCTTGTCCTGGTGGTCGTCTGAGACAAGGTCTTTACAGGGGATCTGTATCTGGGGCTCATCTAGTTGTCCTGGTCTCCGCTGTCTTTCAGGGCTGTAGAGGTCATCTCTAGGTGCTGATCCACCATCTGGTCTGAATAAGTACTGGATCCGGGCGACTGCAGTGACCATCTGATCTGGATACAGACTGGCTCTGGTGGCTACGGTGACCTCGGAATAAGAAAGAAACAGACTAATATTAGCGTAGATGCCATTCTTCTAACGATGTAGCAAGTACATCGGGTGTTATGAGAAGTTAAACATACCTTTTGTGTAAGGAACAGTCTGAAATGTAGGGTGTATTTACAGTACACCTGTCTTGTTTAGTTCGATTAAATCAAAAGTTTGTTCCCTTTTGGGCAGGTGTGAATACAGCAATCGCACTCGGGTGCGGCCCAAGCAACCGTACTGAGACCTAGCTGAAGAGGTGGTCTCGGTCCGCTTCCAAACAAACTTTAGTACGGTTGAATGGATGAACCAATGAATGGATGACCTTAACACACGTGTGGTTTTGTTTGCAATTTCTGGTTCACTTGCAAAAAGGGCACCCTGCTGAAAACAGGACACCATCACAACATTTTTAATGGTTTTACTGGTTTTAATGGGAATTGTAATGGACCCTGCGGGTCTCTATTAGTCACCTTCTATTGGTGGCTTGTTAAAACCAATAAATCCTAATGGAATATGTCCCAAAACACACTACAAAAAACATTTGTTAATTGTTTTAGTGGTTAAAAGTTGATGGTTTGCAATGTTTGTAATGGTATTTGTAGTGAAAATCCTTATCAACAGATAAGAGATAAAGCAAGTGAACTAGTGGATATTCCTGGTGTGAATACACCCTTAGGCTGCTAATCACTGCACATTTTTCTTTACAACCATGGATACCATTTACTTCCACTGTATGTAAAAGAGCAGCGTGGGCATTCTGCTAGCTATGCCATGGAAGAAAGTCATTACGGAAAAGTTGACAAAATGATAAGAATTTTAATTTTTGGGGTGAACACAGGAGTCACGACTGAAATGTAAAGGTTTCTGATATGTAGTATTATGTTTGTGACTGTATTTCTGCACATAACAGTCATTTGAATGGTTTGATAACAAACTCCATAACTACTGTATATCGTGAGCAAACCTTATCAGACCGGAGCCTGGGAAATCTCAAGCTTCAACGTCAAAATGTCTTGCAAATTCCGCCTGTGGAGGTTATTTATGAGCGGGTAAACACTGTTTCAGCGTTGTAAAACATCCATCCGCGGCGCTTCGCACCAATCTCGCGATGCCACGAGCCTCGCTCACTAAGCTGTATGGTGAGAGTTTTCCTCCTCTCGCGAGATCAGAAGAGTTTCCCACGCCTGTTGTTGTGGTGTCTGCCCTTTTCTTTCACTCACCCTGCCCCCCTTGCTCCGTCCTCGTCACCCGCCCCCTTTCTCTCTCTCCCTCGCTCCTTAAGTCTCCAGTCTGCTTCTGTTGTCTCGGCGGCTGGTAGGGTCTGGGAGAGAGGATCTCGCGAGTCTTGGAGTTTTGGTGAGAGTTTGTGGAAGATGGCGCCTGTTGTGACAGGGTAAGTCTGAGATTCGGGACTGCTGCAGGAGTTCAGCTGCTCTCACACACTTTCTCGTATTTGAACGGGTTTAATGAAAAGATGGCGGGTTGCTTTTCCATTTTGCACGTGTGCTGACCGTGTGCTGGGAATTTCTGTGTTCAGCTTCTTCATAAGAGCACGCGGAGTGTGTGTGTTTTTATATTTTGAGTGAAGTGCGCGTGTGCTGTGGGGTTGTTGCATTGAGCCCATCACGGTGTGTTTGCATGGGGAGTTGAGGGCCAGCCAGACCGTTTTGTATTGACTTTCTAACCACGCAGTATCCCAAAATATAATTGGAATTTTTTTGAAAACACCAAATAAACAACATCGCTGTATAGGGAACCCCCCATTTAAGGGATTGTACCTTGTACACATGGATTGTATGGTTATAGTAATGCAGTACAGTGGCTTTGTTTCGTTTGGGATTGGAGTGGAAAACACCTCCCATCTGAATGTGTGCTTTTGTTGCTCTGTCGGTGGTCAGATGTGTTTTATTGATTGTCTGCAGGGAAATGTGCTCGATTGTGAAGTGTTGTTTACCAGAACAGAGCTGTCGCTCACTCGGTGCAGACGAATGATTATTTAATGGCAAGTGCAACTAAGGACATTAAAGCTTCCCGACTGTTAGAAGAAGCATGGAAACGTTTAGGAATCGGAGCCTTTCGCGAATGAATTTCTAGCACTGCAGTGTTTTGCTTGTGGCACTCTTGGGCATCAGTGCTGAACGATTGTGGCAGTGTTTCCAACTGAATAGTGTGTCTGTAACCCCTGAATTATTAAATAGAATAACAATATACTAAAACGTTTATGTAATTCAGTTAAATATTATTACACTTATTTTTGCAAATACTTTACGCAGCGACATATGAACAAGTCAGTAATAAAGCGTATTTAAGTTTCACAAACCTTATGTACAGTTATTTCGTTTTGTGGTGTACATCACTTTAAGTAACTTTTTATTTCATCATAAAACTTGTAGTCTTTGGTATGAACAGCCCTTTAACCTTTGCTATGTTCGTCTCCCTGAAAAGTATGAACGGTGTGTCATTTTCAAAACAATACTCTGTTTAAACTTCTCGTCTAGGCTGAGACAGCAGTGTTGGCAATGATGTGTAGTTGAATGACAGATGGGGGAGTATTTGGGAAACTTGTTTGAAAACAGTCATTATTATAATTTTTTTTTGCAATTCTGACACTATTGGTGCAGAAAGTAGACACATTAAGTATCTTAAATTCTCTCTTGGCTGTTCAGTTCTGGCTGTAATTGTAATAAGGATATTAATGTAGAACAATGTTATTTAGGTATATTTAAGACATTTTGTGAAATTATAACCACCAAAGCTCCCGTCAATTACGTTTTAGAACAATAATATATACATGAAGTGCACAGTGACATTCTGTTGTCTCTGGTACCTTTTCGTCATCTTTGCACACAGCCAACGAGGTGACAGACATCCCCTGGCTGTTTTTTTTTTTTTCTCTCTTCCTTTTTTTTGGCAAGGGGTGGAGGTGGTGGCAGACTGTTTATTTGGGGGCTTTCCAGCGGACCTGAACTGCCGCTGTTTTGACAGTGAAGCCAACGACTGGTTGACTGGCCACCTGTCCAGCTGATGTCCACCAATGAAATTAGAGATGGCATGATTGTTAGCATGTGTGAGGGCATTATCATGCCAGTGGCTGGAGCGATTAGAGTGTGGCTGGCCTTTTACAGTTCACTGCACAGTCTTTTGTGCATTGCACCCTGGTTGACCTGATAAATCTTGGGCTTCTCATGTGAGGCTGGTGCTCGCCTAATGGCCGAGAGTCCGGTGTGCTAACACGAGAGGTTGTTCGTTCAGTGTAAAGCATGAGTGATCCTTCTAAATCCCTGTTTACACCTGTTATCAACATTCGCCTCAGTGTGTCTCCTTCAAACAGTTTTGACTGAATGATAGAAAAATAATTGGTTAAATATATAGGGTGTTGTAACCATCCAATAAAGTAATGATGTATTTTCCTTACAACTTTAATACATATGAGTGTAATAATGTATTTTTAGGAGATCTATCTATCTATATCTATCTATCTATCTATCTATCTATCTGTCTATCTGTCTGTCTGTAAAATATATCTTAAATATATATCTTATCTTATATAGACCTATTTAAGATGTATATCTCGTCTTATATATTTAAGGTGTATCCAAGTTAATTGATTGTTTAGAAAAAAATCTGAATATACTGTATGGATGAAATGCATTTGCATTTTTGAATAAATTAATAGGACAAAAATACCATTATGTCATTGACAGTATAGCATTGTTTTGAGGGATATATTTCTGAAATTGTTTGTGCTATTTTTATTGCTTTTGGAAAGGTTACTGTGGTGCTCATACAATACTATTTATCAGTTCCTTGGTTTAAGAAAGATCTCTAGTGTGTGGAGGGAAAACAATCCCAGCATCACCTTGAATGATGAAAGCATGAATCACCTCCAGCACAATGCAGCCTGTATCGTGCTCCAGGGGAAGGAGATTTCATTTAACATTACACAGACCAATTTCTCTGTCTGTTCTTTTTTGCTAAAGCATATGCGACGTAGACTTGGAGTGTAGCCCTTTTCTGTTGTGTATAATGACACAATAAAGTCTGTCCGCTTGGGACAATGAAAGGTGTGTGCCTTGATAAACAGGTAGGCGTGTGTGCGTGAAAGAACCGTTCCCCTGAGGCGTCTCTCCTGCCCTAATACCCATTATGCAGGCAAGACGCTCTGCAATGCTCAGAGAAAGCAAAGGGGTTAGAAGAGAAGAGCGGAGGGGTGTTCGGTGACCTGTCTGAGGAGAAACGAGACGGTGTGTAGCATAAAAGAGAGCATGCATGCATGCTGTCTCATCCTGCTGCTCTTGCTTCCTGCCGTGTGTTTGAGCAGAAGTAAGCCAATAAAGAGAGGCTTGTTGTTGCTACCTAGGCTGAATGGTGCATGTTTTTCTCACCTTCATGCAGAGTTGCCATTAATATTGTGGTCTAAGTCTAACCTTAAATTATTGGTTGGTCGAAGCTGTATGTATAAAGAAAGAAAAAAAGGAAGTTCTGTGCTTACTTGGTGTAATAAACTTGCCTGTTGCGTCATTTTTTAGTCTGGATTTTATTTCCGACAACCAACCATGTATATTTCATGTGTTCTCACTTCTATTTGCAATAGAAAATCATCGAAGCCCAATGTTGATTTGAAATGCGGTCATTTGAGGTGGCTAAGACTGTTGGGGCTTTCCTCAACGGTCACACCAGGAGCTTAGAGGATGAAACGGCAAATTTCGAAGTCATTTAGCTTGGCTCAGAGTCTGCATGGCACCCAGCATCAGTTCTGGTCCTTTGCCATGAGTTGCATTCAGTGACTGTTTAATGCTTTCTGATGACTGTGGAAAAAGATTTGCTGTCAGTTTAACCCTTCAGAGCTATATTCGGGGGCTTTTTGAACACACATGACGTTTGGTGAGTTTTAAAAAATGTCATCTAAATCAGTGGTTCCCAACCCTGGTCCTGGAGGCACCCCAACACTGCACATTTTGCATGTCTCCATCCTCTGACACACCAATTTCAGCTCTTGGAGTCTCTACTAATGAGCTGATGACCTGAATCAGGTGTGTTTGATTAAGGAGACACGCAAAACGTGCAGTGTTGGGGTGCCTCCAGGACCAGGGTTGGGAACCACTGATCTAAACGACATGAGACTATGTGACGTGTCAACACTTGCTATCTATACAAACAAAAAAATAATTCGGAATGATATTTGGTTGTATGTTAGTGTGAAAAATAAAGTTGCACTCAGGATGTTTGGGGTCTCTGGAGACCCCACATTGAAATGGATTTGGAAACGATAAAATCAATACTTATTCTTTTTAATTTGTCAAATAAAATCACTAAATCAGCCACAATGCAGAACACAAAATACACACAAATAAAGTGTCAACCCTATTCTCACATCCACAATGCATACAACCCAAACCCACTCATGAGAAATGAAAAAGTGATATGACATGAGTGGTTCCCTCTTACATAATTTGTCAAAAAGAAATCAGCTACAATGAAGAACACACACTGACACTAGGGCTGGACAATAATTCAATATCAATATGTATCGCGATATAATTTTTTTCAATAACGGTGATATGATTTTTAAACACATTTCCGATATTTCGATATACATGACCAGTTTCCCATACATTGATTTATATAGAGGTCTGCTACCCGACCCGAGCCCGACGGGTCCCGAAATACTTTCGGGTTTCGGGTCGGGTTCGGGTTAATGTTTAATGAATAGCTTCGGGTTCGGGTCGGGCTCGGGTTTATAGCTAAACTAAAACTATATGCAGGCTACGCTGCTTTCATAGATGCACGCACACATTATTGCACACGACAACACAGCAAGGTAACTTTTATTAGTAAAATAGCTTCGACAGGCTACTGACTCGCAATGTTATATTTCTCTGCAATGAGGGGGTAAAATCGCTGTTTTTGAAGGAACTAAGCCTCATTGCTTGTAGAGAGAGACGTGCAGATGCAGGTTCACACACGCAACTTTCATCTCTCTCTCGCTCACTAATTCAAATAAATGATATAATTAATTAATTCAAATAAATGCGATCTTACCGCACTGCATCTCTGTGTCTGATTTAAAGCAGGCCTAATGCTAACGAGCCTTAATTGATGAAAATGACAATAATTTGCACGATGGAAGAATTATCGTCTTGTCATTCTTGAGACGTGGGACAAAACGGGTCCAGCAAGGGTAACTGCTATTAGCTTTAAAAAAAAAAAAAATTCCAATTTTAAATGTCACGAGGGATTATTAATAGAACGTATTTAACACCATTATCACCTTCAATTTAATTTTCTCATTATTATACCAAATCTGTGTTTCTTAATGTCCTCTCACTACATCTAAAACAGTGTGTCCACAGAGAAGAGTTCAAGCATTCATATGCAATAAAATAAGCTAAAAAAAAAGCACGTTTTGTTAAAAAAGAGAAAAGTTGGGAGGTTGTATCAAAGCATAGCTCAGTAGCTTAGTACATATAAGATACATAAATGTAGTTTAATTTGTCTGAGTACAAGGTTTTATTTTTTCAATTTTGCACCCTGTTTTGTCCCACTTCTCAAGAATGACTAACCATTCAAAAACTCGGCAGAATTTATGTGACGAGGCACCTGATGTTCATAAACTTTCATAACTGGTAAGTGTTTTTTCTTTTGCCTTGTGAACTGGCCGAGCCTTAATGATTCTGTTTCTTTTCATGTATTTGCTTACTGACCGTTGCATGCAATCGTGAAATACAGCATTTTTATAAATTGGCTATTCGTTGTGGGGGGAAAAAAAGAAAAAAGATTTCGGGTCGGGTTCGGGCTCTAAACGTAACTGTGCCACTCGGGTCGGGTAAGACGATCTCGGGTACGGGCCGGGTTCGGGCTTCACTTTTAAGGCCTGTGCAGACTTCTAATTGTTTCAAACCATTGGAAACATTCTTTCTTGATTGACTGGTCAGTTGCCTTATGGATATATCGTACGTAAGAAGCTGATCTCCTTGCCAGAAAGGGTCTTGATTTCATTAGCCAGCTCCTGCTCGGAGAACAAGAAATATTATTTGTGTGAGCTTGGAATGTTTTAAATGGTCTTAGTTTTGTCTTTAGGGATCAAAATGGCATTATCCTACAGAGCCAAAAAGTTGCTGCTGTGGTTTTATGAAAAACTGGGTAAAAAAAAAAGCCAATCCCCCTTTGTGTTTGCCTTGGCATGGATTATGTATGAGGTAAAGAGAGCCCGAGAGGTCAACAGTGTTTGTGGTGCCCTTTTATTCTTGAATTTCCTCATTCTTGCACTGGCCGGTTGGTTGTGATTACAGCATAGCCAAGGGAACTTTAGCTTTCTTCCCTGTCAGCAGTTTTTTTTTTTTTCCCTTTTTCAAACATCCAGGATGTTTCATTCAGAAAACATGGAAGTGATCGCCTTGACTGTTTCGTATTTGATTTCTGAATTTACCCGGATTTGCTGAACGTTGTGATGATTATGTATTTGTCCAGAAAACATTCATATTTATCGCCAGTGAAATACGCTTGCATGTGTCTGGGAATCTGTGAACCAGTGCATGAAAAAGAAACAAAGCTAGACAGAAAAAACTCTGATTGTCCATGACAGGAAAATGGCCCCACGTTGATGAATTGTTTGTTTTGGCTCGGGGAAGGACCTCAGCGCTGTGGAGTGACTGATTGACAGTGTTTACTCTCTAGTGGTCCAGCTGTTTTTAAGAGTGTGCCCTGTAATTGAACACAGCGACAGTGACTTTTTGTTGATATATTTAAGATTTTCTTGAATGTTGTAGGAATTTGTTTTGGTTGTGTAAAAAAAAAGAAAAAAAAAGTCATCTGATGTGAGAAATAACTTGTCATAATGTGAATGAATTTTTATTTAAAATAGAAACGCTTCAAAAACAGTAAACTTATATCAACCTATATAATACAACATTTAAAAATCCAATAAAAGGTGAACATTTATTTGCGCCATTTTTTTCCTAAAATATTATATAGTTTTATAGGAGTAGGTTTCATAGAATTGGCAAATTAATTTTTCATAAGTTTGTAGGTACAGACATCGGAATTATATCGTATCGACCGAAATTAAGAAATATATCGTGATATAAATTTTGGCCATATCGTCCAGCCCTACACTGAAGTGATGGAGGGACACCACAACACATCCACGATGGAGAACAAATGCAAACAGACACACACACACACACACACACACACACACACTAAAACACAAATATAACACCCTATTCAGATTTGACTGTAATCGTGTTATAATTGCAAAAATTGAACGTTGACAGTCATTTTTATTAATAATGATTTTAGAATGTTTTCACGCAAATCTAACTAATAAACTTGTGAAAATATCTATATCCATGTGGAAATGACAAATGAGACATTGAGAGAAATGCTCAAGAGCCACGCATGTGGTGGCTGTAGTAAATTTTGATGGAAATTTTACATTTTAGAAGTGTTTGTTTTCAAGTAGATGGAAACAATTTCCCATTAAACCATTGGCCCATGTTATCTCCATGAATGAAAGTTAGAAATGTGTGTATAAAAAAATTGAGTATAAAAAATACCACAAATTCTCCCAAAACTGCATAAATGTAAAGTATAGACATTATTAGACTGAGTAAAATTACATTTGTTTAAAATAAAGAAACAATTTTTTTTTTTTATCACATTTCGTTGTCTGGGCTCTCTGAAGATCCCACCAGCTGGAGTGTACATTCCAAACGAATAGCTTAGAAGGGTTAAATTAAACTTTGGAATTGTTTCAAACCATTGGAAACATTCTTTCTTGATTGACTGGTCAGTTGCCTTACGGATATATCGTACGTAAGAAGCTGATCTCCTTGCCAGAAAGGGTCTTGATTTCATTAGCCAGCTCCTGCTCGGAGAACAAGAAATGTTATTTGTGTGAGCTTGGAATGTTTTAAATGGTCTTAGTTTTGTCTTTAGGGATCAAAATGGCATTATCCTACAGAGCCAAAAAGTTGCTGCTGTGGTTTTATGAAAAACTGGGTAAAAAAAAAAGCCAATCCCCCTTTGTGTTTGCCTTGGCATGGATTATGTATGAGGTAAAGAGAGCCCGAGAGTGCAACAGTGTTTGTGGTGCCCTTTTATTCTTGAATTTCCTCATTCTTGCACTGGCCGGTTGGTTGTGATTACAGCATAGCCAAGGGAACTTTAGCTTTCTTCACTGTCAGCAGTTTCTTTTTTTTCCCTTTTTCAAACATCCAGGATGTTTCATTCAGAAAACATGGAAGTGATCGCCTTGACTGTTTCGTATTTGATTTCTGAATTTACCCGGATTTGCTGAACGTTGTGATGATTATGTATTTGTCCAGAAAACATTCATATTTATCGCCAGTGAAATACGCTTGCATGTGTCTGGGAATCTGTGAACCAGTGCATGAAAAAGAAACAAAGCTAGACAGAAAAAACTCTGATTGTCCATGACAGGAAAATGGCCCCACGTTGATGAATTGTTTGTTTTGGCTCGGGGAAGGACCTCAGCGCTGTGGAGTGACTGATTGACAGTGTTTACTCTCTAGTGGTCCAGCTGTTTTTAAGAGTGTGCCCTGTAATTGAACACAGCGACAGTGACTTTTTGTTGATATATTTAAGATTTTCTTGAATGTTGTAGGAATTTGTTTTGGTTGTGTAAAAAAAAAGAAAAAAAAAGTCATCTGATGTGAGAAATAACTTGTCATAATGTGAATGAATTTTTATTTAAAATAGAAACGCTTCAAAAACAGTAAACTTATATCAACCTATATAATACAACATTTAAAAATGTGGTGCTTTTAAAGGAAATCCATTATGCTCATGGAGGCTGCATTTATGTGATGATTAATTAACAGTAATATTTTGAAATATTGTTACAATAAAAAATAAAAGTTTTTTTTATATTTAAAAATGAATTTACTCCTGTGATTACAAAGCTGAATTTTTTCTCCAGTCTTCAGAAATCATAATATTCAGATCTGGCAGTTGTGGTGCTTAGTGGGAAAAAATGGTTACTTTTTTGATGATTTGATGAATAAGTCTTTACTGTCACTTCTGTTCAGTATAATGTGTCCTTCTTGCTGAATAAAAGTAGCCTATTCATTTCTTTAAAACTTACTTACACCAAACATTGGTGTCTGCCGAAACTTATATGTGTGAATTCATAATATTTATCTACTTATTTCCCCATATAGAGGGTAAATACATATCTTGATCAACCATTTGAGAAGCGAGAGGGAGAAAAAAGATGTAATAAGCTGGTCATCCAATTTCTGTGTGTATTTTTGTTCCACTACTACCCAGGTCTTTTCTTTTGGTCAGAAGGAGACTATACTGCTACTTGGAGAGTCTGTGCAGAACAGCATCTCTCCAGGACAAGGACATCTATTAGACTGCTAAGCGCTGTTCCTCAGGGATCTGAGGTGGACGACAAGAGACACTTGAAGTGGCTGGCACTTGGGAAGTTGACTGCACAGGAATGAGATGACCTTGCATAGTCATTCCTTTAGAAACAAAACCTTTGCTTGACAGAGTAGTCAGATGGGCAAGAGGGATTTTTGATATGCTTCAGTACATCCAGATGTTGATGAACAAAAACATGAATATGAGTAGGCTAATGTATGATATATTCAAAGTGGGGAAAAAGCAATTATTAGGCTGTTTTTTTGTTGTTGTTATGTGCACATAAACCTAAGCCTAAATCATATCATTTTTGAAAATAAGTGTATGATCTACACACTGTCTTGTGTTTTGGTTAGATTTAATTGGAACCATCTGCTGTAAGTGAAGATATGCCATTTCCTGTTTGTGTGTCATTAAATAAGCAAAAATGCAATGAATGCAGTTTACAGAGGATGCTTTCTCAGAATTTGTCTGCAGTACTTAAAATGTTTTGTTTGTTGGTTCTACATATGCATCAGCTGGATTTCCTTTTGCCATTGCAATGAGTCTCATTGTTTTTTTTCCACCCCTTTGCGCTATTAGTACTGTGTAGTTAAGATGCTGTTTTGTTAAAAGTTGTTACTTTATGTCTTAAAGTATGTTTTATTGTCCTCTTAGTACTGTGTAGTTAAGATGCTGTTTTGTTAAAAGTTGTTACTTTATGTCTTAAAGTATGTTTTATTATTATTATTATAATTATGGCTTTTTTTGCTTATATATTACACATACTTATTTATCATCAAAAGGAAAAACAGTAATTGGTCAGATCACCATGCATTGTAAAATCCAGCCTATTTTGTCAAGTGAGTGGATTTTAGTTAACTGTCTATAGCCACTGCAGTTGAAAAGAAAAAGCAAAATTATTGAATGTCGTTATCAGCATAGAAATATCATTATGGTGCATCCCTACAAAATCATTTAGTGACATATGAAGAAAAAGACATTGGATAATGCCTCTATATTTATTAATCTTTATCTTTTAGTTTTTTTTAGATATGTTTGGAAATTTGTTTATTAGATGAGGTCAGGGAGGAAGGATGGATGGATGTGACATTTGGCGGGATTGTCCCCATCAAGAGTTCCTTCAGTCACATTTGGACTTGAATGAAGGAAAGAGAGCTAGAAAGATGAAAGGGGAACAAAGAGTAGCTCTGAATGTGTGCATTTCCTCTGTTGATACAACCACGCAGAGAAACCAGACAGTGAGTTAGAGCTGTCATTTGCAGGCAACACATCACCACCTTCCTGTCTATCGGACCTTGTAACCCCTCACCCAGCTACAGATCACAAGTGAGCTTAAGGTCAGTTTTTGCCCCCTCACATCTGTCTGTTGAAATAACGTTTGTGTTGCTCAGCCTACAGATCAGCAGTCACAACTTGAGCTGAAGATGCGAAATGCTTGCACAATAGCACCACACAGTCTGATGTTATTGGTGCTTTACTGGATCCAGCGAGCCCACTATTAACTTCTGACCCTGGTGCATAAGATATAATCACAGATTAACTGAATATTTTGGACACGTAAGTTTTTAAAAGCAAACAAAACTGGTTCCCTCTCGAGCTTTCACGAGACATCACTGAGATATTTCTCCGTTATGGGAACTCCTTCCCTTCCAACCTTTCCTGAAGTCCTATTGGCTCCCGCCAGTTCAAATGACTGGCCAATTGACGCGAAGTATTCGCATGCAAATACTGACGAGCTCGAGAGGCAGTATAAAATGTGGTGCATGCGACAATTACGTCAGTATCTTCTACTTCACCTGTTGAATTCACAATGGCAACAATCTGCAAGATCTGCGCGGGACCAATAGAGCCGCCGGATCAGCACGACTACAGCGTCGCCTGCCTGGGCCTGGCCCATGCCGAGGCGGCGCTGGATGAGTCCAACTGCGGGCATTGTGCGTACCTTCCGGCTTGCGTACCTTCCGTGACTCTCGGCCTATTCGGGATGAGGCCCACTGCCGCCAACGGGCGGCTGGTGGGCCCTCCCGGTGAACGTCGTCTTGTCACTCCACCAACCCCAATGGTCGCCCCGTTCCCTGGTCTCACTCCCCGAGGACTGCTTCCGCCCTCCTTCCAACATCGCGGAATTTGTGTCCTTTAGCCAGGAGGAGGGGGATGACTCGATGTCCATCTTGGCCTTGGAGAGGGAGGATTGGGCGGGATCGGAGTCCGATCAGCCGGACAGCATGGGGCCCCCAGACCTCCAGGAGGAGCTCATGAGGGTTCTGTCAAGGGCTGTCCAGGAGTTGGAGCTTACCTGGAGTCCTCCAGAGGAGCCTGCCAGGAGTAAGCTTGACTCCTGATATTTCAGGTTCGCCCCGGAAAGCTGACTTGAGGATGTTGGTCCCCTTCTTCCCCGACGTACATGAGCAGCTGGTGAAAACATGGTCTGTGCCCCAATCAGCGTGCGTCCACTCTGCCACACAGGCCATTTTTTCCTGAGCGCTTCGCGGAGGCTCAAAAGCGCATGCCAATAAAGCGTATGCGTCTGATGGCGAGGCGGCTTCCGCGCTGCACGCCATGGCAGTGCTGCAGGTTTTTCAGGTGAAGCTCCTGCAGGCAGCGGAGGGCGGAGCCCTCACGGCAGAGGCCATTAAGGATCTGCACGTGGCGACGGACTTCGCGCTGATGGCGACGAAGCGAGCTCATAGCTCCGAACTGGCCGAACCAGCCTTGGTTCCCGGACCTGACAGAGCTGCTGGTGGCGCCGCCCTGGCCGATCCCCATCAAGAAGGATCTGCTGTTTCAAGTGAGCGGCTCGGTGTGGCACCTGAACCCGGAGTTATGGAGCCTTCATGTGTGGCTGCTTCGGGGATATCAGAGGAGCTGAACGCTCTGAATTCTCGTGTGCTCGACACGTTCTCAGAGGTGCGGGGGCGCCCTCCACGAGGCGTTTGTATGTTCTAAAATGGGGAGTGTTTGTGAAATGGTGCTATGATGTTCATATCGACCCGGCTGCTTGTTCCATGTCGGATGTGCTGCGTTTTCTACAGTACAGACTGGATAGTGGATCTCTGCCATCAACACTGAAAGTCTATGTGGCCGCTATTGCCTCGTTTCGTTCCCCGCTGGGCGGGCAATCTTTCGGTAGGCACGCGCTGGTGGTGAGTTTTCTTAAAGGAGCGAGAAGATTGCATCCCCCAAGAGGTGGTGTTAAGAGCTCTTTCACAGCCACCATTGGAGCCTTTAGCATCCGTTACTATGAAGGAGTTATCTCTCAAAGTGCACTTCTTGCCCTCGCTTCGGCTAAGCGCATAGGGGATTTACATGTGTTTTCTGTGGACCCGGCGACTGCAGCGTCACTGTCCGGCCGAGGCCACTGTCTGCCCTGCCGTAGTTCACTGACAAGCTACAAAAAATTGAGTTCATAATCGGCAATGAATTGCTTGCAATTTTAAATGCGATTTTGCGTAGCTTGTCAGTGAACTACGGCTCTGTGTAGTAAATGTTGCTCCATCTGAAAGCACGTACTGGAGATTTACTACTAATGCATCCGTTGATATGAAGGAGCTATCCCTCAAAACTGCACTTCTTCTTGCCCTCGCTTCGGCTAAGCGCATAGGGGATTTACATGTGTTTTCTGTGGACCCGGCGACTGCAGCGTCACTGTCCGGCCGAGGCCACTGTCTGCCCTGCCGTAGTTCACTGACAAGCTACAAAAAATTGAGTTCATAATCGGCAATGAATTGCTTGCAATTTTAAATGCGATTTTGCGTAGCTTGTCAGTGAACTACGGCTCTGTGTAGTAAATGTTGCTCCATCTGAAAGCACGTACTGGAGATTTACTACTAATCACAGAAGCGGCTTTACTGACGAGATGTGCATGAAAATCGCATTAGATTTTTTTGCACCGCCCTAGAACAACATTTTATTGGTGTTTGCAGCTGGCAGGCAGCAGCATTTATTAGTGCAAACTAAATGAAGGGCATTTTCCATCCTTTTCCAATGAGCTAATGTCATTGATGACATACTACCTAATTTGAAGTGTAAATCTATTGTCATAAGGTGGCAGCAGCAGCTGTGTGGAGCAGACCGACGTATGACATCAAAATACGGCGAGAGTGACTTACCCCTTATTTACACTGCATGCGTCTGCGGCGTGTTACGGCTCCGGAGCTGATCGCGGCCACTCTCAATGCTTGTGTTTACACCAGCGGAGCCACGGCACATTTCCGCGCCGCTTCGCTAAAGATATGCGCCTCGCTTAATTTTTAAGGCAAGAGTGTGCGCTTGAATATGCTCTAGAACCGCTCTCGTGATACTTTGATGTCATACACCGATCAGTCTGTGCAGCGCTGCTTCAAGTCGAACACACCTATTGGGTTTGTGGTGGTGTTGTTGTTGTGCGCGCTAAGGAACGTATATTCGCCAGTCGTCATCGCTTCACTATATCATTGATATCGCGTTATGACACTTTTTTTATCATGTAAAAATTTATACCGGTATTATCGTGGACCGAATGATATGGCACACCCCAAGATGTCTCAAGGATCGTGATCGTGGCCGATCAAGCGTTGTGCGCGCTAAGGAACGTATATTCGCCAGTCGTCATAGCTTCACTATATCATTGATATCGCGTTATGACAACTTTTTTATCATGTAAAAATTTATACCGGTATTATCGTGGACCGAATGATATGGCACACCCCAAGATGTCTCAAGGATCGTGATCGTGGCCGATCAAGCGGTTTTTTTTAACTGATCGGTATCGGCTTTCTTAAGCCCGATCCTTATTTTATGTCAGCTGTCATGCCGGTGTCGTGCAGTAGGAGTTCGGTATGTGCCTTTAAGTGGGTTTGCCAACAGCCATTAAAAAAAAAGAAGACGCTCAAATGTGCGCGGTCAGCCGCCATTAAAAGCAAAACAAGAAGAAATGTGCATGTGTGACTCGCAAGAACCAGTGATGTTTGTGCTTGCACATCACACACGTTTGAGTTTCTGTGTTTAGTGCATTTGATGCACATTTTTTTTAACAATGTTACATCCATTTGTCATTTACTACTGTCTGCCGTCAGACTATCTGAGTCATAACGCACTGCTAAGGATTGCGTCTTGCTTCGGATTTGACTGATGGGCTGTTGCGTTCTAACACCACGAGCATCATGCTTTCTGACCATATGTTGCAATTATTGTGCTTATTTTACATATAAAATGCAAGTTTATATCAGCAGTCCCATATTCATAACTGTGACCACACAGTCTGTTTACAATGTCTGCCATTGTAACATGTTTACATCTACCAAAGTCTTTATATAGAGAGAGAGTAGTCTATCTTATAAATTTATATTATTATATTATTACTTTTACTCTCTGCACAACTCTGTATACGTTGGATTGATGTTAATAACTTGAATGTACTTGAATTATGCATCAGACACTAGGAATAAACAAGTATCGGATCGGGACTCGGTATCAGCAGATACTCAATGTTCAATGACTCGGATTGGATCAGGGGCACAAACAACCTGATCGGGACATCCCTACATTTTACATTATATTAATTTTTTCCCACTGTATTTTTAATGAAATAAATGCTGCCTTGATGAACATAAGATATGTCCTTATGTAAAAAATAATAATGGTAATGTATTGCTGGTAAAAATAATTTGTAGTTTTATTTTGATACAAATATAGTTTTATTGATTATGACGAACGTCACACGGGATGGTTCAGTCAAAAATGAAATTGTCATCATTTACACACCCTGAAGTTGTTCCAAACCTGTATGAGTTTCTTTCTTCTGTTGAACACAAAAGAAGATATTTTGAAGAATGGTGATGGCCAGCATTTTTGCTGGTTGACTTCCATTTGTACTCAGCAGAAGAAAAAAATTCATACAGATTTGGAACAACATGTAGGTGAGTAAATGATGACAGAATTTTTATTTTTGGATAAACTATCCCTTTTGGTTGCTTACTATGACACACTTGTTCTTTAAATCACATCATAAGAATATAGAGCCAGGCTAGTCTCTCAGTGCCACAAGCAGATCAATTCCTATTTTTAGGCTATGTGTTATATCCTAATTCTTATATTACCCCTTAATGCACTATCCTGTCCACTTGTCACCGGTCAGAATGAAAACAAGAAATATCATATGAAGAAGAACTGACATTTTAGATACTTCCATGTTTTAAAGGGGAAACTATAGTCCCAGTGATTAAGAAACAAGAGTAAGAAAGGTCACCGGTTCAGTCCCGGGTTAGGGTAACCCTGAATTGGAAAGCTCTTTGGTTTCCTGCATTGTAAATATTCTTTGGAGGTAGACACTTAACCTCAGGTTGTTCTGGGGTTTTAGGCCCCTGCAATTAGAGTTACTTTGGCTGAAAAGCTTTTACTAAGTGATGAGTAAGGCCTGTGATTTTCTTTCAGCTATAGTTTACGGGACTCGGATTAAAACGAATCCAGCATTACACGGCAGCACAAGCTCAGTATTTGCACAAGCTCACATCTTGAATGTGAACGCCAGCTTACAGCTGCCAGTCAGAAAACCTCCAGTGTGCGTCTAAGGTGGAAATAAATTGTGACTCAATACCGATAGGACGTCAGTGCCGTTTTCTTTTCTTCCCCTTTGTGTGGTTTAGCTCTAGTTGAAGCATGAGGCAAACAAAACCATCTCTGCCAGACATTTAAGGGTATGTTGTTTTTTTTCCCCTTCTGGTGTGTCTAAGATGAACTAAAAGTGTACACATGCGGAGATGACTGTGTGTGTGTGTGTGTGCACGCATGAGCCTGAACGATTGTTTTAGGCGAACGGCCAGCTGCGAAACGGCACTCCAGAAAGTCCCATATGGAGATTCTATGGGCTCTGCTTGATGTTGGAAGTGGTCAGAACGAGAGAGAGGGAGAAAGTTTTCTTTGACTCCTTCCCTGTCATTAAAATATCTCCATGTCAAAGAAAAAGCTGAGCCCTCGGCTCGCTGTTAGGTGCTGTCAAAAGGTCAGCATAATTCGGTAATTTGAAATAACCGCTAACTCGTATTGGTAGAAAGGAAATCAAAGCCTCAATTGAGTGTTAACTAACTTCTTGCTCATTGCTAACTCTGTTAACAGTACATTCATTTTGAATGAACTAATGATTGGTGCCGCTATAAAAGGTAAAGTTAATCCATATGTTCAAACTGGCTTGAAGCTGGTCTTCATAGAGGAAGGATCCAAGCAGACACTGAACGGAGATGATTCACAACGTGCTGTGCTGATTCGGCTAATGCTACGCCGTTGGGCTGTGGTACACCACTGGTGTTATGCTTCGGCCTTCGTCATATTTATTTCAGCATGCGGCATCAAATTATAGCGGCATGCATGTTCAGCTGAAAATGAAGAGTGAAAATGAATTCAGATGAGACCGGATCGTGTGTAAAGTTTAATGTATTGCCAGGCTCTATGGTGAAAGTATTGGGTGTCAGAGCTCTATAGACGGGGTTGTTTGCCTCTGGTCCTGCCGGCACACGAGGTTGTCCAGTAGCGCTGGTGTGGTGTGACTATTGTTGACTTCAGGAAGATGGTATTTCTCAATAAGAAGACTCTGTAAATGTAGTCGCGGGGTTTAGATCTCAGAAATCTATCTGTCTGCCCTGCAGGGACCTTGTGATAGACAGGACACACACACACAGACACACATACACATATCAGATAAATTAAATGTGAAAGATGAAACATTACTGTGGTTAGTGCTAGCTAGCTTTTTAAGAGAGGAATTCATTTTCTTAAAGGTGAAGTGTGCAAATTTTGTCTCGGTGTCAAAATAGTTTCTCCTATCCCAGCTATAGTCTACTGAAAAGGCTGTTCACTCCAAGAACAATAGCTTTAACCATAAAGTTTATTTTTTTAAATTGCCCTAATTGTAATAGAATAGCACCCTCCACTTTCTAACGATCCACCTTATTTTTCATCGCAGTAGTAAGCTCATTTCTGTGAATGTATGAGACTTCTGATTCATTCGCTGCTTGAATGGATAGTTCATCCATAAATGAAAATCCAAGATGTATGTGACTTCATCAGTAGAACAGTAAAGAAGAGTTTTAGGTACAACTGCTGTCCTTGGCCTTTCATACACTGCATGTCTGTGGCTGCTGGTTTTGGATAGTCAAAAAAACATATACAAACAAGACCAAATTAATACCTATAGCTCCTGACGATACATTGAGGTCTTATGAAGCGAAATGATCGGTCTGTGCAAGAAACTGAACATTATTTACAACATTATTACCTTTAATCCACAGCCTGGGCAAACAGTCCTCTGTGCATTCATGACTGTCTGGAGTGTAGTGATGACGTATGCTCACACGTAAGCTGACACTCTTTGTTTACAACAGAGTGAGAACTCGTGTGCACACCTTCATAAGCAGTACCAATGTTTAAAGCTCACAACGTAAAAGTTACAATGCTGATGATTTCGATGTGAAAGTGGATGACGTCATGGAATTTTATGCTCAGCCACTTGTTGGAACCAGAATACTTCAACAAAGAATTGAGAGAGATGACCAAGAACACATATGAGCTGCCGATATTTGTCATAAAAAAAAAATGAAGTCAAACATTTAGATATCAAATATATTTATTCTGTGTCTCTTTTTGCAAGTACCATGAACAAAAATGAACTGGCTACATAAAAACTGGACTCGATTAAGAGCTGTCTGTGTGCAAAATGGAGCTATGTTTCTGGATAAATTTTGTAGTTCTCTCTCAATTCTGAAGAAGAAATATTAGAATACTTCAACAAAGAATTGAGAGAGATGACCAAGAACACATATGAGCTGCCGATATTTGTCATAAAAAAAAAATGAAGTCAAACATTTAGATATCAAATATATTTATTCTGTGTCTCTTTTTGCAAGTACCATGAACAAAAATGAACTGGCTACATAAACTGGACTCGATTAAGAGCTGTCTGTGTGCAAAATGGAGCTATGTTTCTGGATAAATTTTGTAGTTCTCTCTCAATTCTGAAGAAGAAATATTAGACAACTAAACTAAATCTCATGGAATTTATGAATGGAATGATTCAATAACTCACTCAAGATTTACTTGTTTCATTAATTGATGAATCTGTGTTTTTGAATAAATATCTTGAATGAATGATTCAAAGACAAATGAATTTTTAACAGCCCATTTTCAGCACCTAAAAAATATGTGCACACACGAATTGAGAGCTGGAATTGAAATGTCAATTTTACAACAAGTATCCGATTCCTGACCGTAAGTATCTGATTCTAGAATTGGAATTGATTTTCGATTCCCAACCATAGATGCATAGTACATGATAAAACAGCTCACTTTAGTCTCACAGTACTTTTCAGAAAAAGTGGCCCTGTTTGTTTGTGCAGTTTGACATCTTGTCAGCTTATGACTTAACAGATTCAGTAAGTTTGGGGTGGAAGTACATTAGCACTAGAAGGAGTGTTTGAGGAAACCTGTATGAAAACAGTTGAAATCACACACGTCAGCATTGATATTCATAGTTCATAGTTCACATAAATTCAGCATTAAGTGTTTTTTTTCTTTTACTTTTTGTGAATGTAGTTCAGGTGCACAAAGAAAATATTTAGTTTTTATTATTACCAGTACCACACATTGCACAACCCTTTAATAAAGGACTGCAGAATACACATCTTGTGACTTATTCCTTTGGGAATAACTTCAGGACTTCTCTTTTTTTTTTCCTGAACTATGCACGTCTACACTGTGAATAGAGCAGTGATAACAGTGGATAGCTCAGTTAGAGGATGCCACAGGCGTTGAAATGGTATCTGCACTTTTAATCCTCTCCTGTCTGTTTTTGATGATGTCTCAGCCTGTGGCCCTGCAGCTACCCATACCGATGTGCAGTTGTTGCTCTTGTTTTGTTAGGGAGATGAGTGCCAGATACAGAAACACTTTTATACTGTCAATACAGTCATATGCTGTACTCTTTCTATTTTTGGGATATTTACTGTTTCTCTCTCTCTCTCTCTCTCTCTCTCTCTCGTTTTTGTCAACCACAAGTACAATGGTCAGATAAAACCCGAGTTTTTTATTATTAATGTATATTTTATAATACACAATAGATAGATACACTATTTAGACAAAATTCACTTAAAGTTAGTTAGACACCAAACTAAGAAATTTCTTACCCAACTTTGACATAATGGGAGGAACAGTCAGATGTGAAGTATTGCTAGACCAGCTTCCAAGAGGGACCAGATGAAATGGATGGATGTTAAACCACAAATCATTTAGAAAGAAAATCAGTAAATACAAATAGGATACAAGAGGGAGAGCAAGTAGAAGGTTGTAGAAGGTCAATGCTCTTGAGAAACGTGGTTTCAACATCATGTTCTGTGATTTACAGTGTGCTTGTTTGAGCGTGTTAGTCGCTCCTCGCACATCAGTAGAAGGATTATGACATGTCTGAGAAATGCTCTTAGTTATATGATAACATTTAGCAGTTCTGTTTTTTTTGGCTTTTCTCAGTACTGGTTGTTGTGAAAAGTGTCAAAGTTAATTCTTCTATTAATGGACATGTGAATGGTTGTGAATGTGTGTGTTAGGGCTGTCAAAAAAAAATTAGAATTTCGAATATTCGTCGAGTTTAAAATAAAAATCCACATTTTAGGTGTGCGTTAAGGAGGCAGCCTTATCAGTGGCGCACGAGATGCGATGACGATGTAAGTGTCGTTGCATTATAATGTTTTTGTTAGCCTATCCAATTGAAGCCACTAGATGCGGCGCTGCTCCGTTGTTCATTAAAAATATTGCAGAAAAAGAGAACATCAATGCGGAGAAGATCTTGTTTACATCAAAATTGAAACCAAGCCGTTCACACACAACACATATTTTCGCGAATTTTCTAGAGGGACATCTATCACCGTTGCACTAGCATCTCGCACAAAGGAGCCGCGTGTTTAGAAAGCCATGTAAAATTAATGCAAGTTTAACTTTGAAAAAAACTTATCGAGACTTTATGGCGGGTTTTTTCCCCATCCCACTGCATCTCATGTTTTTAAATGAAAAATGTACTCTGTGTGATTGGCTTTCCGCCCTTTATATTAAACTATGCATACATACATGATGCTGTTTTGTTTATAGTTGTTTAAGCAACTTAATTATAATTGGTTTATAAACATTATTTTAAACATTATGCACTTTTTTCACAGATAGTCGTGTTTTCTTATGCTTTGAATAATTGTGCATTAGTAATATTTTGCTCGATGCGCCCTCTTGTGGCCTCAGAAGAGAAGCCAAAAGCTTTTCTTCACCCTAATTGAAGTTATCCATTTTAAATTAGAATATAATTCGAATTTTGATCATATTTAAGTACAAATTCAAATTTAGGTTTACAGCCCTAGTGTGTGTGTGTGTGTGTGTGTGTGTGTGTGTGTGTGTAAGAAGACTTGGTTAAGTCATGTGTCTTGATCGATCGGATCCTATCTGATTGGGTTTCAATTCCACTCAGCCACTTAAACATGTCTCTATTGATCATATTTAAGTACAAATTCAAATTTAGGTTTACAGCCCTAGTGTGTGTGTGTGTGTGTGTAAGAAGACTTGGTTAAGTCATGTGTCTTGATCGATCGGATCCTATCTGATTGGGTTTCAATTCCACTCAGCCACTTAAACATGTCTCTACTGATCTACTGTTCCTGATCCGATTTCGAACGAGTATTGGAGGTCATTGACGCTTGGTCTTTTCGTGATGGTTATCTGATCACTAAAAATATGGTGAGCAAGTGTAAAAATCCCCTGTTGATTGTGACAGGATCTGATTGGAAGTAATTTATTTTCTGTTTTTCAACCACATCATGTTTTATGAGGAAAAAAACACAGTGTATTTTTCATAGACGTGTTGGTTTGCGTGCATTTGTTGCTTCAGGTTTTACACATTCACCCGTCTGTAGATTTCAGTTGGTTAAGGAATCTCAGTTCCCATTTCTGTTACTGCGGCGTGTGGTTTTTCAGAGACAAGGGAAAAAAATGCTCAGCTGTCATTCATGCTGTCATGAGGCTGTCTGGGGAAGTCCAAAAACAATCTACTAAATGAGACGTTTCCAAGCATAGCTTGATCTTGAGTTTTCTCTCGCAATGTGTCTTTAGGCAGCACAATCCACAGGTTTTACAGAAGATTTTTCAGATTTAATGGATAATGCTTTTGGAAAATGGGAATTGCCTAATTATTTTAAAATCCAGCCCGATGTTTTTAAATAATGTTCTGTTGTGATCGGATGAACAATGCGTCCTATTTTGTATTAGTGTCTAGTGGTCAATTATCATTTCCTTCTCTGAAAATTTTTCTCCAGGCACATCCATCATGCTGCAGTGAAATCTGTGGCCGCCTACAGAGTCTAAATTAAAATCCCCACTGAGGACTGATTTACTCTGTATTGATGTAAGAAATACCCTCCCTGCTGCTCTGGCTGATGAAACCATTACATCATTCTCACTTCCTTTTGGAAAACAGGGAGTCAATACTTTTGCACTACTTAATAAAGACACTTAGCTTGTCGGCACCTATCATGACTCCAAGGAGGGTTTTTAAAAGGTTAATGACCTTGAGATACATTAAGTCAGCGCTGGAGTGGCTCTGTCAAATACCATCAAAGTAGGGCTGTCGTGCTTGTAAAATTTCACGATTCATAATATCAATTTGATATCAAAGGCATAGCGAAAACATCATATATTTTATATATAAAAATAATATTAATATAAAAATCAACAAATTAGATTATTATATTATTTGGTTATTATATTATTTGCATATTTTTAGTATTATTATTGGCATATTCTTCACTGGATGATTTTTATTTATATTGATTTATTTATCCACTATACCATTCACAGGTCTGTAAGTAATTTTTTTTGTTTGTTTCTGAAAGACGTCTTTTGTGCAGTCTTTTTGTTCTGTGCAATATTAGACATTATAAATGTCTTTACTGTATCTTTTGATAGATTTAACACATCCTTACTGAAGTAAAAATCTGGTAACACTTTACTTAAAGCCTTTATGTTAGGGATGCACGATATTGGATTTTTGCCGATATGCCGATCATTTTCAACTCATTTTGGCATTTTAGATATATATTTATATATTATCGATATATAATTATTTTAAATTTTGGTTAGTTTTTAACAAGAACTTATTTGTTAGAATTAAATAAACAATAATAAAGTTCTTTTATAATTACAGTACATTGAAGATTTGAAAATAACTATAAATAAACGATATATTAATCACTGCATTCTTTTTCAGAAAGATGCAGTGGTAACCTTAACATTTTATTTTATTTTTTAACATTTGTAAATGGGTCTAAAGCAAAAGAGCTGTAAAAATTCTGAAAATATTTTAGAGCTCATAATTTGTTTAAAAAATATAACCTTTTACACATTAATGAATAAATCAGTATATATAAAATTATTGAATTTAAGTGTCATGATTGTGATTTTATTTTTGTTCGTGTAAGCTATAGCTTCTGACCTTTAAATCAAATCATACTTATGATTTTATGGCATCAATTACTGCTTTATTTAATCAGAAACACAGTATAAATATTATTTGTGTATTATGCTTTCATTTAATTAGAAGTAGGCCAACAGCGCCCCCTACGGAATTAAAACTCCAGAGCGGGCTTTTGGACCCGGGGGAGGCTGCCGCTGCACGTGCTATTACTGTTTACTCTATCACACACGAACGCGTCATTCTGTACGTGCATTCTGAACGCATCATTTTGTACGTGCATTCTCAGTTTAAATGCAGCGATCCAAAACAGTGAATCCAATCACCATTCAGGCAAAACTTTGCTTCAAGAATGAGCCACAATGCTGACCTGATCTGATCGCTAGCACACCCTGAGCACATGTGAGTTAATGTATTCCTCTTATCGGCAAGACATATCGGCATACATTTTCATATCGGGCCAATGCCGATATTTATATTTAAAGCCATTATCGGCCGATTCCGATATTGGTCCGATAATAGCGTGCATCCCTACTTATGTATAATGCATTGTAAAGGGTTATTAAAAGGGTATAATGCATTGTAATTATTCATTAAAATGCATAGTGAAACACTGAATTGATAATGTAATAATGTATTAACTGTGGTTAGAATTATTCATGAGATTGTACAATGCATTATAATGTGCATTACAAGGAATAATTAATGCACGAAAACTATTTTTATGATTCATTATACATAAAGGCTTTAAGTTGAAAGCCTTTAAAATATTGCCAAAATGTGTGTGTGTGTGTTTGATTTTAGTTGGATTATTAATGTAAAAACATTTATTTTTATTGTCAAAATTGTTTTTTTTTTTCAGTTCAGTATTACCAATGTAATAGTGGCATTTACAGTGGAAGGCAATCCGATTATCTGATATTTTTTCATTTTAGAAAATAGAAAAAAATTCTTGGTACTGAGGTAGCAGTACTTTTTACAATCCTTGATCAAAGTAATGTAAAGTGCATACGCTGTAAAAATACACCCCACCTCTGTTCACTGTTATGAAATATAGGTCACCTTTGAGCTTATCTATGTAGGTTACACAAGAATCACTTTTTGACTCACATTTACTTAAGTAACGTAAGCAAAATAAACCACAGACAGAAGAAATGTCATATGCGTTTGTAAGTCGACTAACACTGGAGCGAGAGTGTTACTTCATTGATTCAGTCGACCTTGAGTAAGATAGAAACTTTTCCTTGTGTGCTGTCATGGAAGGAGCGGAAGGATGGAGGGAAGGAAGCAAAAAATGGATAACATGCAGAAAAACAGATTAAAAACAATTCTGACAGCACTTCCTTTTCCTCTATTGAGCTCCACTTGCAGGCATTTGAAAGGGGAAATGTCACCAGCATCATTCTTCTTAAACTTCATAGGTTTTTTGCTTTGCTTGTATCCCCCCACACATCGCACCTCCTCAATTATTAAAGTCGGCATGAAATGAAAAGTCACTCTATTTTGTACTTGCATATTATAAATGCATCCATGCATATGTTTACTTCTTTTAATTCATAATTCTTAACCAAAGTGTCATAACATGATGATCTTGCAGTGAAAATGAATGCGAGTTTGAGTAAATGGGTTTTTGTCTATTTCAGAAATCCATTACACTCCTAAATTCATTTCATCATGACGTTAAAGAGGTGGTATCATACAGTAGATTTGTTTTTTGGAATGTAGCATCACATTACTTGCTCACTAGTGGATCCTCTGCAGTGAATGGGTGCCATCAGAATGAGAGTTCAAACAGCTGATATAAACATTACAAGTAACACAACACAATTCTAGTCAATAAATGTATATTTTGTGAAGTGAAAAACTTTGTGTTTAAGTCGTTTTAACTTTAAACTGTCACCTCTGGCCAGAATACATGAATACAGAATACACTGGCCAGTCCATAATCAATAATAACAATTACTCCAGTAAAAAAAAGTTCATTGCCTGTTGTCCTCTCACATCAAATCTGTGTCGATTACAAACATTCAACTTTTCACTTCACAAGATGTTAACTGATGGGACTGGATTAATGGTGATGTCCATTGCTTGTTGGTTATTTCTCAATGTTTTTATCAGCTGTTTGAACTCTCATTCTGACGGCACCCATTCACTGCAGAGGATCCATTGGTGAGCAAGTCATGCAATGCAATGCAAAGTTTTTTTCCAAATCTAATCCGATAAAGAAACAAACAAATTTGCATTTGAATGGATGAGTAAATTTGTCCTTTTTTCATTTTTGGGTGAACTATTCCTTTAATAACCATTTCCACACTCTGTGTAAACCAAATAGTATAATCTACTTGTTTTTTCTTCTTCCAGAAGATCTAGGAGAATTTAACACTATTTTTTTGTGATCTTGTCTTGACACAGGCCTACAATCAGCATGTCTCAGGGGAATGCTATTGAAAGTTGAAAATGATTTGAATTGGTGCTCAGCGCACCCTGTGTCTCAGTTACTGTCTTGGTTCTGAAGTGTGTGAAGCTCTTAACTGTCAGTCAGTCCCATGAGGATGGAAACAAAGAAACAGCCACGGGTCGAGTCAGATAGATAGTGGCAGAGCTGGAGAGAGAGAGAGAGAGAGAGAGCTATCTTACCGCATGACCTCACTGAGTAAATAGGATAAGACTACAGCAGCTGAAATCTGGGGACTTTTTTTTCATTTTTTAATCACTCTTTTTACGAGCTGAAAAAAAAACATTTCCTCATAACACCAGTGAAATGGAATAGCCATCACTTGAGTCACATTCAGCCTCATATTTTCCTCAGGATCAGATGAATGTAAATTTGCTCCAAAACAATAAAATCTGGGCGTCCTGTCATTGTTTCGTGTTCTGATTAACTCAAGGCGTGTGGAGTAGAGTTTCAGTGAGTTGAATTAGTGGCGTTTCACAAACAACTAAGTGTGATAGTGTTTTTTGTTTTGTTTATTTGACTTGACTCTCTTGTTGAATGCATGGTGCTTTGCTCATCTCTGAACATGCTCACATTTTAGCTCCTCTCTCTGTAGGAAGACTTCAAGGAAATGCTGGTGGTTTTTCGTCGAAATTGTATCTCTTTTTTTCTTATCACTCACACTTTCTTCACACTTCACACTCTCTCTCTCTCTCTCTTGTGACGGCTCTTTTTCCAGCGTCTTGACATGTGGTGGGATCTCGATTTGATTGACTTCCACATCCTTCATGTTTGGTCTTGTAGCCAATTAAAGTCTCTTTGGCTTGAAGAAGTCTTTTTTTTCTTCATCAGACCCAGTCACGAATAACCCGAAGATTTTGTTCAATTATGCTACTTCTTTTTTTAGTCTAAGTGCATGATTTGCCTGTTTTCATTTATCCTGCGCAAATGTCACAAAAATATAAAGTAGGCCTTGCTGTATGTCAGTTAAGGGAAATTGCACATTTTGATATTGGCATTTGTTCAGAATGTAACGCTGTTTTTATAACAGCTGCATGTTAACCACAAAGTTTCAGATATAAAACTCTTTTAGCGCCTGATTCTTCCACCGATGGGCCATAACTTTGCCTGCACATGGAACGGGCCTTTGCTGATATGCAAAATGAGTTATGCATTTGGAGTGGAAAAGTTGTGAAAGTGAGCGTGTGTTTTTCCTTCAATGTAATCGTGTTTTTTTTTCTTGTATTTCGAAACCTGAATTGTCTGATTGAACAAGCAGTCCTTTGAACTTTCATGCCAAAACAACTGCAGTAAGAGTGAACTGAATTTAATATGTGACCTTGGACCACAAAACCAGTCTTAAAGGGATAGTTCACCCAAAAATTAAAATGTGATGTTTATCTGCTTACCCCCAGGGCATCCAAGATGTAGGTGACTTTGTTTCTTCAGTAGAACACAAATTATGATTTGGAACTCCAACCGTTGCAGTCTATCAGTCGTGTAATGCATGGCAATGGTAACAAAATCTATGAGAGTAAAAAAATAGATTTTGCCTGTTTTTCAACAACTTTAGTACGTTAATGGGTGTGTTGATATCCAGCCGAAGAGCAATCAACCAAAACTTCAGGCGAGCAGGCTCAGAAGTTGGAAAAACGTGGAAAGTCACCACTCCCTAATGAGATCACGCGAGAAAGCGTAATCTTTTAGTTTTAAGTCGGTTTGAACAATCCGGATAAGCGCAAGTAAGTATCATTTTGATTAGCCGTCGTACCTACAATGTTTGTGAACTGTGTAAACAATGAGTGACGTATACGTGCGAGAGATCACTTCCGACGCTTGCGTAAACTACGCCAGAGCGCGTACACACCTCACGCACCGGATGCCGTGCGCTCGCTCAAGGCAGTTGGACATAGTGGTGTATTAGAGGTAAAAAATTATATAATTACTGTTCGGTTTCTCGCACAAACCGATCGTTTCGTGTCTTAGGACATCAATGTGTCGTCACGAGCCGCAGGGTTTAATTTGGATTTGTCTGTGCATGTTTTTTTTACTCTCATAGATTTTGTTACCATTGCCATGCATTATACGACTGATAGACTGCAACGGCTGGAGTTAAAAATCTCAGTTTGTGATCTACTGAAGAAACAAAGTCACCTACATCTTGGATACCCTGGGGGTAAGCAGATAAACATCAAATTTTCATTTTTGGGTGAACTATCCCTTCAAGTCGCTGGGGTATATTTTTAGCAATAGCCAAAAAAAACATTGTATGGGTCAAAATTATCGATTTTTCTTTTATGCCAAAAAATCATTAGGATATTAAGTAAAGATCATGTTCCATGAAGATATTTTTATAGATAATTTCCTACCATAAATATATCAAAACTTAATTTTTGATTAGTAATATGCATTGCTAAGAACTTCATTTGAACAGCTTTAAAGGCGATTTTCTCAGTATTTTGATTTTTTTGCACCCTCAGATTCCAGATCTTCATATAGCTGTATCTCGGCCAAATATTGTCCTATCCTAACAAACCATACATCACTGGAAAGCTTATTTATTCATAAAAAACCTTCACATATACTATCTGATCAATAAAAGTAAAAATTGAGCAGTAAAATATTTCATTCTTAATATAAATGGTTGTCAAATGAATTCCATTGCTCTGTACTAATGCAACTTTAAAGTCAACGTGAAATAAAAATGGACTCAGTTACTGACACACAACACACATTCATGGTTTTACTGTGTGATTTTTTTTGTTATTCGAAAGAAAAAAGTTATTCTTTGTAATCTTCCATCGTAATGTAATTACTTTCTCTGCCTCTGAAATGTCTTTGCTATTCCTTTTCCTATAGTTTACGCTGAAATCATAAAGTTTACAGCAATAGTAGCAAATAATGATAGATTTATTCCGACACATTAGCACTGAGATACATACATCAAGGGTGAACTTGACCTTAAGCTTCCACGTCCTTCATGCAGATCTGGCTCTGTTCTGATGCAGAGTGCCTACTTTTCACCATTCAGTCACTTCCCAGTGGATAAAATCAAGCCATGCCTTACATTTTGTTTATATTACAAAAGTAAAATGTGTTGTGAATAGAGTTTTATGTTGATTGTAATGCTGCATGCCTGGACCGCTAAAGGGAAAATGTAAATGGAGCACAATGCAGTGGTTTAAAAGAGTCTGAATAAAAGTCTCTTCCTGTCGACCCCTCACTTGTGTTCAGCTTGTACATGTTTAATATATTTCACTAAATGAACAGCATGGAATTGAACTAATTTGATGGTAAGGGAAAGTGTCGTGTGACAGATATTTCAGAGTAAGAATGGCCCAGGGCTGGTGTAACAGAGCTTCAGAGCGGTTGACTTATGTCACTGTGTTCCAGTGATCTTACATTCATCCTGTTGATCATGTGCAATTATTTGTGTGCTTTGCAAAGTTCGGTTTTGAAGGTTGTTTTGTGAATTCTGCTGATGCAAAACAAGATAATGCCACCAAGATAACATTAGCTGGCGGACATGAGGAAAATTTCTTGAAATTGTGAATAAGCCTTTGCACAGTATGCCATTCTCCAGCAAAAGTGCTTTTGAAGTTTTACAGTGAGTTTATGCAATGTATAAAATGATTTTTATGATGAGTTGTAAATAAAACAAAGATTATTGGAGAGTGTTTTTCTACTTCAAAATGTCACATTTAATTTAGCGTGTTGTTTGCGGAATTTACTAGCAATATACTGAGTGTTATTTATTTGAGAGAATATGAAGTTATATTATATCTGTTAAATGGCCAGCTGTCATTGCAAATTTAAAACCAATTATTTGTTTATGGGGTAAAAAAAAAACAATGCTTAATTAAAGTATATAAATATATTTTTCTGATAGTTCTAGAATTCTTTCCTGTGGTGAGGCGAGCAGAAATGAAAGAAGAGAGGGCCAAAAGAAAAATCCCTGTTAATTGAGCTCTGTACTGGAGATCCAGGGCAGGCGGCTGGTGTTGGCCCCAGATGGGCCCCTGATTGTGGGGTTTGTGTAGTAGCAGCATGTGCTTGAAGCGAGCTGGTATCCATTATCCTCTCAAACATCAGCTCTTCACTGTGGGAACCTTATTGATCTACAGCTCTATAATTATTCTACTAGCGCACACATGCGCACACACACTCACTCACTCACTCACTCACTCACTCACTCACTCACTCTCTCTTTTCTAGGCCTACATATAGCTCACCACAGAATATTGTTCACATATAAGATAAGATGCTCTCTCTCTCTCTCTCTCTCTCTCTCTCTCTCTCTCTCTCTCTTTTCTATCTTTCTGCTGAGCCTCTGATCCTCTTTTTTGCTCTCTTTTTTCTTCTTTTAATTGCTTTTTTGTCTCTTTCTTATCTTCTTCTTCTCCCCCACCCACGTGGCTCATCCCTTCCCCTAATTCCAGCCCTGTCTGTCATCTTTTCCACTCTTCCCCTCCGTTTCTTTCCAATGTTTCTCATTAAAGTGCAATGACCTTTTGTGTTTTACCAGACTTGGGAACAAGCGTTGCTGTTTGTCTACAAGTAAATAAGACAGCTAATTTCTCTGATTATGTATTACAGCATAGCAATTGTCGTGTCAGGATATGGGTATTCAGTCAAGTTGTAACAAGTTCATTCTGTTCTTTCTATTTTTGGGGGGTGAATACAAATGTTTTTATAAGTAGACAGCTTTAGGAAGATAACTTTTGAAAACTTGATGGACACGGTTTCATGTTTAATTTATTTACTCAATTCACTTGGCACATTCCATAGGAGTTTCTGTAAAGAGATATCATATGTACCCACTGGTCACTAAAGTTGCTGTATTAAATTTAGAGTGATGTGAAAAATACATATACACTATTGCTTAAAAGTTTGGGGTCTGTACATTTCTTTAATGAATGACGTTTTTGAAAAAAGTCTCTAATGAGCAATGCTGCATTTATTTGATCAAAAATACAATGCTGTGAAATGTTATTACAGTTTAAAATAACTGTTTTCTATTTTAATATATTTCATATTCCTGTGATAACAAAGCTGAATTTTCAGCAGCCATTACTCCAGTCTTCATTGTCACATGATCCTTCAGAAATCATCCTAATGTCCTGATTTGGTGCTCAAGAAATCAAGATTTCTCATTTTTATCAGTGTTGAAAATAGCTGTGTAATGTTTTGTGGAAATATTAATATTTTGTGGAAATATAAATTTTTTTTCAGGATTCCATGATAAATAAATAGTCATTTTGAAGCATGGCATTTATTAGAAATGGAAATCTTAGCATCTTTAATCTAGCCCTCTCTATTCTAATTCTATTCTTTAAAAAAAAAAAAACCTTGCCCCTTTTAGACTCGCACTCTTCATTTACTAACTGCTTGTTTTCTTAAAAAAAACACTAGCTTCTCTAATCTTTTTTTTTAATTCTATCTATTTGTTTTCTTTTTATTTATTATACAATTAACAGAAGCAAAAAAAAAGGCCTCTAACACTAGCTTGCTCTATTCTTTTTCAATTCTATCTGCTTTCTTTTTATTTATTATACACTCTTAAAAATAAAGGTGCTTCACGATGCCATAGAAGAACCTTTTTGTCTAAATGGTTCCATAAAGAACCTTTAACATCTGAAGAACCTTTCTGTTCCACAAAAGGTTCTTTGTGGCGAAAGAAGGTTCTTCAGATTATAAAAAGGTAAGAAAGAGATGGTTCTTTAAAGAACCTTTGACTGAATGGTTCTTTGTGGAACCAAAAATGGTTCTTCTATGGCATCGCTGTGAAGAACCTTTTAAGCACCTTTATTTTTAAGAGTGTATAATAAAAAATATTGTTATCGCACTTGCATGTCATTGCTCTTTTGTTGATTTTGATTGCTTCCATCGTCCTCATTTGTAAGTCGCTTTGGATAAAAGCGGCTGCTAAATGACAATGTAAATCTTATGACATTATGCAATATAAAATATATGAATTTGCTGTCACTTTTTGATCAATTTAATGTGCTCTTGCTCACTCCAGAGCTTTGAATGCAGTGTAATTCAGGAACACATATCTCTACTTGCTGTGGATGTGTTTACTCAAAGAATAAGGTGTGCTGTTGTTGACCCATACAAAATACATATTTTCTAATAACTTGTATTAATTAAAATTAATTGCAATTACAATATCAAGGGGAGTAAAAATAATTAATGGTCCCACTTTATTTTAAGGTCCAATTCTCGCCATTAACAAACCATTTATGATGACTTTTGCCTGAATAAACCCCTAATTTGCTGCTTATTGATAGTTAGTAAGGTAGATATTAAGTTTAGGTATTGTGTAGGATTAGGTATGTAGAATATGTGCTTTAGAAGTACTAATAAACAGCTATTATCTATAGGCATGCTAATAAGCTATAGTTAATAGTGAGAATTGGTCCCTACATAAAGTGTTACCGAATTAATATTTTGTAATGCTTTTGTTTTTATTATGCACCGCTTTTTTTCTTCAGCTGTTATTGTAGTGTCCTCTCTCAGTCGGTGGTGGTCTTCTCCGGTCTCGTGGCAGTGGCAGCGTGACTTGATTTGAGATCTTCCTGTAAGTCCCTCAGGTTCAGTGGGGTTGGATCAGGAAGCTCCAGCCATCGATTTTTCTCTCTTCATCTATTTTAAACCCTCCACAGTCTCTGTCTCCTCTCAGCTTTGGCCTCAAGGCTGCTTTCAGTTTAGCACGGACCCCTGGGGATCAGCTGTACCATAAAGACTACGCCACGGGCACAACCCCAAAGCAGAGCTCCTGTGGCCTGTGTTTGCTTTACTAAAACACACTCAAACAAACTAATGGCGAGATACTCAATCAAACAAGCATCTTTTTTTACGTTAAAGAGTAGGGCTGTGCTGATACAATTGTACATAGTAATTATCTTTCTCTTAAAATTGCATCAGTGTGTTGTGCTTTTTAAAATGTATTTATTTGATATATTAAATACTATTTTTCTATTTTGGGTAGAATCATTTTTTTTCCACTAAGCTCTTCGCAGTGCATTGGATTGCCTTAACTAATTGGACTGGGGCCAGTGTTGTCTTGGGCACTGTAGTCATTCGGTTAGATTTCAAGTAATAGCAGTTGTGAGGTCTCTATAGTAACCGCTTCAAACTGAAGGGGTCACGACAGGCCTTCAGGTTCTTCTGAAATGAGGCAACGGTTTTCATTATTTGCCGTCTGAGGTCACAAGCATAAGTGAAACCATCCAATCAGTGTTCCATATTACTGTACTCTGATGATCTGTTACTCTACAATTCACTGTGACATTTAGGAGAAACAAGGCTTTGTCTGCTTGATGTGAAACATCACGCCTGAGGGAATGTGCGGCCATCATTGGGCCATCATTGGACTTTTTGTAAAACTGCCGCATTACTTTTCTGATGGTGATCATTTTACTATATATATAAAAAAAAAATTGTATGGGTTCAGATCTGATTGAGCTTTATTGACAGTGTCTGTGATTTGAAAAAGTAACACACGTACTGCAAGTCTGGGAACTTGTGTATTTCGTGATTGTTTTTTGTTTTTTTTTCGAACTCTGAATTTTTCGAAGTTGACCTAACCCTAAAGCCCCGTTCACACCAAGAATCATATCTATAAAGATAACTATAAAGATAAAGTTATTAGTGCCCACA
>NW_015505419.1:479624-484306 GCF_001515645.1 Sinocyclocheilus grahami | reverse complement strand
AGGCCTCTAACACTAGCTTGCTCTATTCTTTTTCAATTCTATCTGCTTTCTTTTTATTTATTATACACTCTTAAAAATAAAGGTGCTTCACGATGCCATAGAAGAACCTTTTTGTCTAAATGGTTCCATAAAGAACCTTTAACATCTGAAGAACCTTTCTGTTCCACAAAAGGTTCTTTGTGGCGAAAGAAGGTTCTTCAGATTATAAAAAGGTAAGAAAGAGATGGTTCTTTAAAGAACCTTTGACTGAATGGTTCTTTGTGGAACCAAAAATGGTTCTTCTATGGCATCGCTGTGAAGAACCTTTTAAGCACCTTTATTTTTAAGAGTGTATAATAAAAAATATTGTTATCGCACTTGCATGTCATTGCTCTTTTGTTGATTTTGATTGCTTCCATCGTCCTCATTTGTAAGTCGCTTTGGATAAAAGCGGCTGCTAAATGACAATGTAAATCTTATGACATTATGCAATATAAAATATATGAATTTGCCGTCACTTTTTGATCAATTTAATGTGTTCTTGCTCACTCCAGAGCTTTGAATGCAGTGTAATTCAGGAACACATATCTCTACTTGCTGTGGATGTGTTTACTCAAAGAATAAGGTGTGCTGTTGTTGACCCATACAAAATACATATTTTCTAATAACTTGTATTAATTAAAATTAATTGCAATTACAATATCAAGGGGAGTAAAAATAATTAATGGTCCCACTTTATTTTAAGGTCCAATTCTCGCCATTAACAAACCATTTATGATGACTTTTGCCTGAATAAACCCCTAATTTGCTGCTTATTGATAGTTAGTAAGGTAGATATTAAGTTTAGGTATTGTGTAGGATTAGGTATGTAGAATATGTGCTTTAGAAGTACTAATAAACAGCTATTATCTATAGGCATGCTAATAAGCTATAGTTAATAGTGAGAATTGGTCCCTACATAAAGTGTTACCGAATTAATATTTTGTAATGCTTTTGTTTTTATTATGCACCGCTTTTTTTCTTCAGCTGTTATTGTAGTGTCCTCTCTCAGTCGGCGGTGGTCTTCTCCGGTCTCGTGGCAGTGGCAGCGTGACTTGATTTGAGATCTTCCTGTAAGTCCCTCAGGTTCAGTGGGGTTGGATCAGGAAGCTCCAGCCATCGATTTTTCTCTCTTCATCTATTTTAAACCCTCCACAGTCTCTGTCTCCTCTCAGCTTTGGCCTCAAGGCTGCTTTCAGTTTAGCACGGACCCCTGGGGATCAGCTGTACCATAAAGACTACGCCACGGGCACAACCCCAAAGCAGAGCTCCTGTGGCCTGTGTTTGCTTTACTAAAACACACTCAAACAAACTAATGGCGAGATACTCAATCAAACAAGCATCTTTTTTTACGTTAAAGAGTAGGGCTGTGCTGATACAATTGTACATAGTAATTATCTTTCTCTTAAAATTGCATCAGTGTGTTGTGCTTTTTAAAATGTATTTATTTGATATATTAAATACTATTTTTCTATTTTGGGTAGAATCATTTTTTTTCCACTAAGCTCTTCGCAGTGCATTGGATTGCCTTAACTAATTGGACTGGGGCCAGTGTTGTCTTGGGCACTGTAGTCATTCGGTTAGATTTCAAGTAATAGCAGTTGTGAGGTCTCTATAGTAACCGCTACAAACTGAATGGGTCACGACAGGCCTTCAGGTTCTTCTGAAATGAGGCAACGGTTTTCATTATTTGCCGTCTGAGGTCACAAGCATAAGTGAAACCATCCAATCAGTGTTCCATATTACTGTACTCTGATGATCTGTTACTCTACAATTCACTGTGACATTTAGGAGAAACAAGGCTTTGTCTGCTTGACGTGAAACATCACGCCTGAGGGAATGTGCGGCCATCATTGGGCCATCATTGGACTTTTTGTAAAACTGCCGCATTACTTTTCTGATGGTGATCATTTTACTATATATAAAAAAAAAATTGTATGGGTTCAGATCTGATTGAGCTTTATTGACAGTGTCTGTGATTTGAAAAAGTAACACACGTACTGCAAGTCTGGGAACTTGTGTATTTCGTGATTGTTTTTTGTTTTTTTTTCGAACTCTGAATTTTTCGAAGTTGACCTAACCCTAAAGCCCCGTTCACACCAAGAATCATATCTATAAAGATAACTATAAAGATAAAGTTATTAGTGCCCACACCAGCGGACGATATCGTCTGTTTATTCGATACGCGCACTCGTCGGCCGCTTTAAATTCTCAAGCTCGATGGATTCTGATTGGGTGTCAATGTTTTTATTGTTCATCAGCTGGGAAAAAAAATCATTCTGAATGTGATTCCAAATGATATCGTTTCTCTGTGCCTTTATCGTCATAGCGGTGGTGTGGACTCTTGTTGGTGTGAATGCTTTTTTTCCCCCAGATTTTTTCAGAAAATTTCACATTTCAGTTTTTCTAATTCAAAATTTCACATTTAATTCAATGTGTTGTGTTACCTGCCAATTCCTTGTAATTATTTGTGAAATTTACTATCAATTTCTAAGTGATTTAAATTTTTTACGTTTGCACTGTACAAACTTTGCAAATAGTTAAATCATGTTCTTTCTGATATCCCAGCATATATTGTGTGAGTTTAGCGGTTTTGTAAAAGTTGAAATATTCGATTAGTAATCGTTAAAGATTAGCAAGCAATTTAATCACACTATATTGATTATATGGTATGTGTTAACACAAAACTACTTTGAAAGCTTTGTATATTTTAACATTTATCCCAGAGAATGCCTTGCCCTGTAGGCTTCCATAATACGTTTATTACTGTAAATGGGATTTATGCTTGTTTTTCCAAAGTGAGGGCTGCGGTAATCAACAGCATCTGTGGCGAGAGTTTAACTTGCATTTAACCCGGAACATTCCTTTAAATCCTTGTCAGAGGGAAAGCGATGCATTTTTGGCCGTTTGGCCTAAACTGTGCCGTTAGACAGCTTTCCTGTGATAATTAGCCTGGTGGATGTAATCAGAATGGGAAAGTGGTTTAGTTTGGCCACCTGTGTGTGTTTGTACACACGGTCATGTGAGCGTGCTCTCACAAGGTCACTACAACAGCTGCAAGCCTGCTAATCTCAAATAGTGGGCAGGTGCGTGTGTTTGCCCTTCGCGGCACATTTGAGTGCATGAATGTGTTTGCCCCACGTTGAGTGATGGGAAACGGGTTTGTGTGTGTTACAGTGGTACAGTATAGTACACAGTTGGGCCCTCAAATATTTGTGTGCATAAAATGATGTTTTTGTTTGTATTGTGGTTGAATTTCTGCTAAAGTGTTTTTCTGTCTTTACAGGAAGTTTGGGGAGCGCCCTCAACCACAGCGCCTGACGAGGTACGTTTATCACCTTCACATGCTAATAACAAACAAACAAGCTGAGAAAGGCCTCTCTCTGGTACGGCCTACATTTCTGCTTGCAAAATTTGTGAATTACATGACTTACAGTGACAACAGCGGAACTATCCGCACATGAGTTTTCACCTTAAAACGAAGTTTGTCATTTTTAAAGAAAAATGCTGCAGTTATTGTTTAAAAATGGTGAAAAATTTGAAATGTTTTAACATCATGTAACATGTAATTCTACTGTGAAATACTTTTAAATGTTCGATTTTCGGTAAGTAAAAACTATGATTTACCACATAATTCATAATGTGAAACAGTAAAAGGACATTCCCAGAAGTCCCTGCATGTCACATTACATATGATTACATTTTATTTAAATTGTTTTGTTTTGTCTTATTTTTTGTTGTTAGTAATGTGCATTAGCATGTTTTGTGTTACATTTGAGGTTGTTTTGTTTGGTTGTTCGTATATTTAAAAAATATATATATTTAAACTTTTCAGGCATCAGTATGCCATACCTGAAACATTGTCACCATATTTCTATGGTACATTTTTGGCTAACATGAAATTTAACAGGATAATTTAATTTTTACATTATATAAATTATTCAGTTTGCCCTTTTCTTGCAAGTATTGTATTGTATTATATTATATTATATTACAAGTAATTATAAGTAATTTTGACAAATATGCTGTGTATACACACACACACACACACACACACACACACATATATATATATATATATATATATATATATTCTGTATATGTGAAAATAGACTTGTGAGATGTTATATATTCCTACACCACTGAAAAATGAAGCTGCATATAAATCAAATGTAATTAAAAATGAATTATTCTATGTTGGAAAATACAGACAACTTAAACCTACATTTCCTTTCCTCTAAAATCTGGCTGTATTACAGTTGATTTAATGATTTAATGGAAAATAAAAGTACTGTTGGCCTAGGACATCCTGAGCTGTAGTCCACACTGAGGTTTAGTTTTAGTGTCTTAGTGTCTCGCCTTGGAGTTTTTCCATAGCTGCTGTCCCTATTTGTCGCCATCGTTTCACTCTATTTTCTCCCAACCTCTTTCTATTTCACTCGTTTCCCCTCTTGTCTGTCTATTTAATGCTCTTTTCCTCCATCCATCCTTTTTGAAGAGTCGAAATATGGAATGAAATGTTTCAGACTATCTGTTCTGTGAAGCAGCTCCAGTCAGCGGTTCATGTTTTGAGTGGACATGGAAAATGATAGAGAGGGGAGAGTTAAGCGCTGGCCGCCCAACCCGTGCCGCACGCCCTGCGGTTAACTTACAGCACGACTGCA
>NW_015505419.1:471139-478923 GCF_001515645.1 Sinocyclocheilus grahami | reverse complement strand
CTGTTTTTACCAGTATTACTAATTCTGCAAAATTTGGGCATGAACTAACTTGAGCAGTTTGTCATTCATACTTTTCTTCTTTCTCTCTTTTAACCATTTTCTTACTTTTCTCCTGCAGTTAACTCCCTGTCTGCTTTTTTTTTATTCTCCAAGGTGATTTAAAACCTGACTGTCTCTCCATCTCTTTAGATATATGCTTATTCTTATTTATTAATATTTGAAATGGCCTTTAGTGAACTATGAGCCATGATTTGCCACTAAAAGGGACATGCAAATTCTAGACAGATTTTAAATAGACACAGATTTTCTGTATGTCCCATAGTGCAAGATGAATCGCCAATATTTTTCATTTGAAGAGAAAATTAAATGCGTATATCTGCCAACAGTTCATTTTGGCAGTTTTTTTCTGGTGTGTATCTGTTTACATTCCAAAGTTTGGAGTCAGTAAGATTTTTTTTTTTATTCAACAGGGATGCATAAAAAAAAGAAATTTATAATGTAAATGCTGTTCTTTTGCACTTTCTATTCATCAAAGTATCCTGCAAAAAATGTATGATAGTTTGCCCAAAATATTAAGCATCACAACTTTTTTTAACATTTATAATAATTGCAAATGTTTCTTGAGCGCCTAATCAGCATATTAGAATTATTTCTGAAAGACCATGTGACACTAAAGACTAGTAATGATGCTTAAAATTCAGCGTTGTCAGCACATAATTACATTATAAATATATATTCGATATAGAAAGCACTATACATTTGCCTTACACTTACATTGAATCATTTAGCAGATACTTTTATCAAAAGGGACTTACAAATGAGGACAATACAGTAGAAGCAATCAAACCAACAAAAGAGCAACAATATTTATTAATTAATATTTAACTTTTTTATTATTTTAATATATTTTAAATGTTTTAAAATGAATACTATTTGTACTGTATTTTGATCAAATAAATGCAGCCTTGTGAGAATAAGAGACGTCTTTCAAAAAATAATTAAAAAAAGTAAATCCAAACCCTAAAAGTTAATAACTTAACCATTTTGACTACTACTTGGACCGTGGTCTGGTCCTATTGGTTGTGATTAAAATCCACTTTTAAGCCATTTCAGAGCAAATTCACAAATACCAAAATATATATTAAATATTGTTAAAAACCTGAAAAATATTGAAATAATTGTTTTGGTTTGTTATCTCGACTCAGACCTATCGGGCTTGCGCACATTTAAAAAAAAATGTTCTTTTACTAATGTTTTTTTTATTTATTTTAGTGATGCATTGAGACATTCATTTAGAGAGTTTAATGATTAAATTCCACATCTGTGACACATATAGAGAGAGAGCACTGGAAATATGGTTCTTGACTTATGTAGCCCACGTCACATTGTGGTTTTCCCGTTGTAAAATTTCTGTCTTTCTAAAAATGTGCATCTTTCAGGTCTTTTGTATAATGTGGTGTTTTGACTTTCATGTCCTGTGGTTTGAAACTTATTAAAATATGTGTGTATGTAGATTATAGCATTTGTTGCGAGTTTGCTGTTGCGTGTTCAGTGTTTGTGTGCGTGTCAAAAGCTCTTCCTGTTGAAGTGCCCATATTTATCATGCTGTTGCTGAAAACTGATGACTCACAAAGGCTTGTCCACTTCTTTCCCCAATGTGTCTGGCTTTGTGTTTATGTGCATCTGTGTAATGCTGTGGTTGCTTGTTATTACTTATGTCTTTCTGTTTCTAAATTTTATATCTTATGTTTTTAAGTAAGGTTTTCTTCTCTTCAGTGGGGTGGATATAAGCTAACTGAATCTTTCAGTTCTGTTTGAATTAAACATTTCTCAATCAATCACTACTGTTTTAAGTATATGTGTGTTGTCCGTGAAGAAGCTGTCAGAAGAGCTGAAGGTCTGTGGTTTTTCTCTTGAGCACATGACGTCACATGGCCCAGTGGCTTGACTTTGCGTGCGAGACCTTTGCGTGTGCAGGAAAACTCTGATTGATCTCCAGGACCGCTTGCATGGAGTTGCATGTTATTTCTGATCTTATTTTACCAGCACTGCAAGGTGCAATAAACCTTGACATAAATAACGCCAAGTTTGGTTCACATGTTCCCCATAAGATGTTAGCCAATGGAATAAATCTCAAACCTACTATCATATGTTTTCCAATTAAACATTTGGGTGGTGTATGTTTTGGATACTAAGTGATCTTTGATCCTTAATCACATTTGTGAAACGTACACACAACTAAATCAAGTCGTCAGTAGGTTGTCAGAACAACTAGTCATCTTGGAAAGCTTTGTGTAATTAGGCTTGTTCAGCGTCCACCAAGAACTTTCAAAAGTTTGGAGCTGGCAAGATTTTTTGCTAATGTTTTTGAAAGTCTTTTTTGCTTGCCAAGGCTGGATCTAAAACTGTAATATTGTGAAAATGCATTATTATTAATAATAATACAATAAAAATAATAACATATTATTTATTACTCTGATGACAACCGTTACTCCAGTCTAAAAATAGGATGTTCAAAAGAACAGCACTTAATGCATTCTTGCTGAACAGAAGTATTAAAAAAAAAAAAGACCCCAGACTTTTAAATGCTAGGGGATTTGCACCCTTCTGTGACTATTAATGACTAACTGAGTATAACCTTTTATTGCACAAAACCATAATAGTCCTCAAAAACAAACGGAGGTGTATAGATTATGCACAATAGGAACATTGCTCTCAGCAGGTGGTATGAAGTCTGACTGTAATTGTCTTGAAATGTATTGTTGACGGTGGTAAATTTGTTGCAAAAGTTCTGATTTAATGACTGAGGTTGTGTTGCTTAAAAGGGCATGAATTTAAAGAGTTTTACCATCTAAAAGTTACACTGTTGGCACACTGTAAAAAAAAATCTGTGACATTTACTGTAAAATACCGGCAGCTGTGGTTGCCAGAACTTCACCGTAAAAATTGTGGGTTTTAAATTTTAGGTTTTACAGACTTAACTTAAATTCACAATAAAATACCGTATTTCATTAAATGATGTAATGTTAATAAACCAGCATATTGAAGTGTTAATATCTGTTTTGAACCATTGTAATGCACTGATAACCACCAAAAACTGGTGGTGATGAGAAAGTTACATGATGAACCAAAGCTCATCACAAACAGCTTTTCTACGAGCTGAGGAGGACAATACTTATATATAGAAGTTGCACACAGTGTCATTCACACAAACATTAAACCCCATGATGGTGACACACATGATACTGAAATAATGCAATAAACATTCATTTAACAACATTAGATGTAAACTGTACACCCTAATGTACACAACTGATAAGAAAAAACTAAGAAGAAACATGTTATTTCAACAAAAAAAGTCAAATATAAAGTGTCATGCAGGGAATTCTGGGAGTGTCAGTTTACGGTTTTTCACTGTAAATTATACAATGGCTTTTTCATTTTCACTTCCAAAAAACGTATTTTTAACAGTATTTTACTGTAAAATTACATCAAATGTAATTACATTTATTCACAGTATATAGTATGGAAATTTACTGTTAACCAGTTAACAGGTTTTTACTGTAGCATTTTTACAGTATTTTACTGTTAAAATCACAATAATTTTTTACAATGCACATTAAAAATCTGTTAAGCTGCATCTCAAAATTCAAAGCATCGTTGGAATTTTTTATTTATTTATTTTTAAAGCCAAACAATGTATACAATCTTAGTGGTCGACCGACTAACTGACCGTTTTGACACCGCTTTGAAGAAACAAATGGTATAACGTAATTTAGCTGAGGGCTATACTGTCAGTTCTTTGATTATAATGCTAACAGAAGATGTGTTATGGTTTTCCCAGCACCCCTGCAAATGGTGGGGGCCATCAATAAACGCTCTTCTGAGATGCTTTGTAAACACTGCTGGTGTTTTTGTGAATTGTCAGGTTGCCGGATATCAAAGCTGAACCCTCTTGATGTGAAAACACTTGAGCATTGGAGGGAAATGTCGAAAGTCTCGGAATGTTCTTGCTTTGGTGCCTGTAATCACGAATCAGACGTGCAGCTGATTTCATGTGCTCCACACATGCTTGTCTTTGCACTGTTGAGGGAATTCGCTAGCATTTGGCGAAACGGGTACATTTTATCCGTGGATAGGAGAGGACTCTGCTCAGTAGAGATTTTGATCTGTCCTTTCTGAAGTACATAAGCCAAATCCATGTCGGAGATGGCCACTGAGTCTTCTTTTTCTGAACACACACACACGGCAGGTTATTAGAAGTATCAAAGGTATCAGATGACTTGGGCCCAAGGAAGATGACATCACCAGATCTGCAGGAATTCACCGTTTGTGTGTGTCCTGTGAGGCTGGGAGGTTCAGCACAGTTCAATATTCACTCGCTTCCTGACGCTCACTGACATACATGATCTTAGATAAAACTGTATACAACCTGTCAGATAAGATTTCTCTTTAGCATTCTTTTAATGACCGTAAAATCAATTAGCATGACAAAAACATTTACAGTGTATGGCGTAACACTTAAACTACTGTAGGTTTAGACAAACTGTCTTAACTAGATGTACCGTCACAAGACAAGCATTAATCTGTAATAAACTGCCGTTTATTTATTTATTCAGTCATAGCTATCCATGATGATGACTTAATTTCTCTTTCTGTGGGTAGCCCCACCCATAGAAATAAATAATTACTAGTGCTAGACAACGATTAATCGTGATTAATGGAATCCATGATAAAAGTTTTTGTGTGCATAATATATGTGTGTGTACTGTGTATATTTATTATGTATATATAAATACACACACACACATGCATATATGTATTTAAGAAAAAATTTGTTTATATATTAAATATATATATATATATATATATATATATATATAAATAAATATATATATATATATATATAAATATATAGTAAGTTCTTTAAATATAAAAAAACGTACTTGGAGGCTGTGAGTCAGAACGGCAGACTGTCCTTGCAAAGTTGGAACTGCCCCACTTTATAGAAACAGCCTTTGTGCCACAGACGCATTGTAGGCTACTGGTTCAGGAAACAGTCCTCATCCTCCATAAAATGCGCTGCACACATCTGAATATTTGGGTTGAATTGTTCTGGCACGGTGTTGTAAATACAACTTAACCACTGATTTCTAGTCGTGTCATCTTTTGGAAGACCAAACAAAGTAGTTTCACTTTCACAACGAAAAACAGCATCTCCACAACATGGCAGCGGTGGCAACAGCGAGAATAAAAGTTACGCCTTCTTTCTTTGCGTGAACATTTGGGCGGCGTTATGCAAAACTTCCCACATTGTGATGTAGATATGTGGGGGCGTGTTAGAACGAGCCGTTTTAGGAGGGCGTGGTTGACTCTTAATTTTTATAAAGAATATCTCTTTGGATTTGAGACTTTAGTCTTTGCAACTTTACAGATCTTCTTTATGCACCAAGAGCTTGTAACACTCCAAAGAGAAAGGGAAAATTGAAATCGCATCATATGACCCCTTTAAATGCTATTTGAGCATAAGAAACAACATTCATGGGGCATTTCATTTCAGATTTCGGTTGCTGATTTGAAATACGTAATTTAATTGCGAGTTCAGCGAGCAGTTTTCGAGATTTCAGGATTCCCCCATTCGTTTAGATAGGACTTGGTCTTGTTTGAGCTGCCCGGAGGTGTTGCAAATATGGCCGCCGCGTGAAGAGACTTTCCTTGAAAGGGACTTTGGTCTTACATACCATGCAGAATTGATGCGCTACATGTAAACGATATTCTTTGTATTTTCCTGTCAAAATAACAGCGTTCCTTTTGGAATTCTTCAGCTTTTAAGAACTGCCACTTTCTCCGGTAGTGGGCAGAACTAATACACAAACGGCAATCTCATTGGCTTGTGCTCACCTAATTTTCGTCCCTGTTTTGATTTCAGCAAAGCAATTCAAGTGAATGCAGACAACGTGATTAATATTCATGAACCCATCAGCTCATTAATCAATTTGATATGTCTGAAGAATGTGTCCGTTTTTTTATAGAAACACTAAATGACAAACAATATTTTAAGCACCACCAGCAGTCCAAAGTTCAGTTAAAATGTCTACTGCAGTATTTCCTCTCTCAGTCAGTAGAAAATAGTTAACGCCCAGTCATGCATGAAAAAAGAAATCATTTTGAAAAATACTGTGATATACTTTTTTGGTCATACCGCACAGCACTAATATAAACTATATGAATATAAATATATACATGTAAATATTTTCAAAATATATACTGTATGTGTATGTATTTATATATGCATAATAAATATACACAGTACACACATATTATATTAACACATTTTTTTTTTATTTTGGATGCAATTAATCTCGATTAATCGTTGCCCAGCACTAATAATTACCTGTCCAAAAAAAGCAACTTTGGCATCACTACTAGGATTTCCGTCATGAAATCCTTCCACTTTGTGTATGCCCTACTGATATTTACACTAATATTTTTTGTATGAGCCAAGTCTTGTCACATGCATTTATATAGCAATTTTTACAATACTGATCATTTCAAAATGTTTCACATTAATAAACAGTAAAATAACAATGCTGATGCAAAATTCGTCAAATATGAAAAGACTTCTGTTTCAGCTGTATAGTAGCTCGGCAATAGTATCATTATTCAGCTCTAATTAGTTCAATGTTGATACTGTTCAGAACAATAACAGTGTCAGTGTTGCAGTTCATCAATTATGAAACAAATTCAATTCAGCTATAAAGCAGCTGTTCAGAAGACAATAGTGTCATTATTCAGCTCAAGTTTTTTTTCTCATCAGACTGTGTCAGTTGAGTCAAATCAATAATAATTTTGGATTTTATTACTAAATGTTAATTATATTTTAGAGTGTTCGTTCACCCAAAAATGAAAATTCTGTAATTAATTACTCACCCTCATGTTGTTCCAAACCCGGAAGACCTTCGTTCATCTTCGGAACACAAATTAAGATATTTTTGATCATTTCTGAGAGCTCTCTGACCCTCTATAGCCAGCAACGCAACTGCAATGTTCCCAAGTCCAGAAATGTAGCAAGGACATCGGTAAAATAGTCGAAATTTTACGAAGCTACGAGAACTTTTTGTGTGCAAAGAAAACAATAATAACATAATTTATTCAACAATTCTTGTCCCCGAGTTACGTCTTCCGCCATTTTGAAGAGTACCCCAGAATGTACCCCAAGAACTGTTGAATAAATTGTTATTATTGTTTTCTTTGCGCGGTGTCATTATTCAGCTCAAGTTTTTTTTCTCATCAGACTGTGTCAGTTGAGTCAAATCAATAATAATTTTGGATTTTATTACTAAATGTTAATTATATTTTAGAGTGTTCGTTCACCCAAAAATGAAAATTCTGTAATTAATTACTCACCCTCATGTTGTTCCAAACCCGGAAGACCTTCGTTCATCTTCGGAACACAAATTAAGATATTTTTGATCATTTCTGAGAGCTCTCTGACCCTCCATAGCCAGCAACGCAACTGCAATGTTCCCAAGTCCAGAAATGTAGCAAGGACATCGGTAAAATAGTCGAAATTTTACGAAGCTACGAGAAAACTTTTTGTGTGCAAAGAAAACAATAATAACATAATTTATTCAACAATTCTTGTCCCCGAGTTACGTCTTCCGCCATTTTGAAGAGTACCCCAGAATGTACCCCAAGAACTGTTGAATAAATTGTTATTATTGTTTTCTTTGCGCACAAAAAGTATTCTCGTAGCTTCGTAAAATTATGACTGAACCACTGAT
>NW_015505419.1:464774-470931 GCF_001515645.1 Sinocyclocheilus grahami | reverse complement strand
GACAGGGAAAGACGAGAGAGGACCAGGCCTGGATTTTATTTTGTGTTTTGGTTTTGTTTGTGCGCGACAGTCGTCCGCGAGGGGCTGTCGCGCTGTTTTGAGTGTATTTTATTATTAAAGTTTCTTTTGAGTGTTCACCGGTTCCTGCCTCCTCCTTCCCGACCTACAAGCTTTGTTACAAAGTCGTTTTCAACAAAGCCCCCTCCTTTGACAAGCGCAGTCTGCTCTGACTGGCCAGCTGACCCAGTGCATTGTGACTGGCCGAACACCACAAGCACACGTGGGAAATGTAGCGCCCCTTACCATAATCGCGAGCTTCAGCTTTCAAAGTAAATATCAAGACAGTTAATAATGTCGTTAGTTTTACCATCAGTTCAAGCCCGAAAGGGCACCCGAGTCGCGTGACAGACACAGTGATGATGCAGTACACAAGCCGCAGTTAAGACAGCTGACGTGCTATGATTTCTGACAGACAGTTCACTCTCCTGTGATCTGACCCTGTTCCCCTCACACACACACGACATGTTACTCTGCGCTGCACAAAACTCCGCATTTGAACAGTCAATAGCAAATACTTAAACTAATAACAAAACATACTTACAGTCGCTGATTCAGAAGCGCCAAATTGTCATAGCAAAGTTGGAATTTACCCCCTTTTGTTTTTTTTTATTTTATAAAGAAATAGCCTTTGTGCACAGCCAGCCTTGTACTCTTCTAGGTTCAAAAAACTGTCGTCCATAAAATGCGTTGCACAAATTCGAACATCTGGGTTGTGCTGTTCTGTTGTAAATAAATCTTAACCAATGATTCCTAACTGCATCTACTTCCGGAAGGCCAAATAAAGTGCTTTTGCTTTCGCACTGAAGTACACAGCGTCTCCCTGAATCAAAACTACTGCTGTTCCTGAAACCATGCCTTCTTTCTTTGCGTGCACATTTGGGCGGCATTATGGTAATGTTTCCACATAGTGACGTAGACATGTGGGGGCGTGTTAGAGTGAGCCATTTTAGGAGGGCGTGGTTGACTTAACTTTTATAAAGAATATCTCTTTGGATTTGAGACTTTAGTCTTTGCAACTTTATAGATCTTTATGCACCAAGAGCTTGTAACACTCCAAAGAGAAAGGAAAACTTGAAATCGCATCATCTGACCTCTTTAATTTGTGTTCCGAACGACATGAGGGTGAGTAATTAATGACAGAATTTTAATTTTTAGATGGAACTAACCCTTTAAACCGCAACTGAACAAGCCAAAGGCAGCAGTAGCAAGGAACCAAAACTCCATGTTGGTCTTTACACCTTTTGTCTTTAAACCTTTTAGCCTACAGGTACTGATTCATTGTTTCTGCTGGTAAAGCACAATAATGAGTGTGTTCTGTCTAATTTCGATTTTTGCATCTCCAAACAACACTACGCTACTAGCATACCTACAGAAGCGGCAACCAATGAGCGTAAAGATTCTGTCGAAGATTTCAAAATGCTGAAATGCTTTGAGGGGAGTGCGCTGCACAAAACATTTTTTACAAAACTGTTACGTGTACTTCATCTCGAGAGCATTTCAGATGGCTCTCCTCAAAAACACAATGTATTAGCATTAGTCATATAAAAAACAATTCTTAGTATGTAATACTATAGCATAAGACTACCGAATGCACCTTTATTTTAAAGAAGATAGTTCTGTTTTTAATGACACACTTGTGTGGCAGCACATTTTGCTCTCAGTGTGGGTATACAGATTTACAGTGGGTATACTGGTAACTTGAATAGGCCAGTGTGTGAAGTTACATTTACTTTAAGCGTGTGATTAGTCCTCCTGTTAGTATTGGTGCATCGAGCCTGTCTCTTGTCTTGTAGGAGAAGGATTATTGTCAGAGCACAACCCTTTCACCTCTCTTCCCTCTCATTCTTCCCCTCCCACCCTCATGTCACAGGGCCCCCTTGCTTTCCATAACAAAAGCCTATCTAACTTGAGCGTGTGTGAGATGTTTGCGTGGCAAAGGGAAGCTGCTTGTGTGTGTGTGTGAGCTGCCCCCCACAATTACCCCGTCTCTGTGTCCCTCTGAGCATTTTGACGTGTCAGGTGTCACTGACATCTGTGCAAATGGGCCGTTTTTTTTTTTGTGCGAGTGTGTGTCTGCGTGAGCATTTTTATCCAATACACACGGTCTGTTACAGATCAGAGTGTTTTTCATCTTCCTGCAGAATATCTCTGTTTAGGATTCCGTTGAAAGCGTGCATGTTATCATATTAAACAACAACGTTGAAGCAATGTTTTTTTTTTTTTATGTTTCCTTGAAATGCATCACACTTCCAGAGTGTCCACATTTAGCGAGCTAAATTAAGTTTGCACATGCTGGGATGTTTTTCGTTAGTTAACTGAGGGTAATTGGAACACTGACACGAAATTGAAATTCTTCGATTATGAGCTAAGAGATTTTGTGCCGTTTGACTTGTACACACACACATTGCAGTCCTTTTGCCCTTCCCCCCCCCCCCCCCCCCCCCCCCCTGTGTTTCTAGTCAAGCTCTGGAGATTTGGGTTTTGAAGCGCATACAGGCCTTCAGAAAGCTTTCTCTTTAAAGAAACACGCACGCATACACCACATGCTTTCACCAGAACCCTCTACAATAGCACTTCTAATGTGGTTTTACAGGTCTGAAACAGAAAGATGTGTTTTAAAAACTTGAAACTGTGGCATATGAGTTAAAGCACATGAGTGAAAAGCAAAGTAGAAGTCGTATAGAGTTGCAGTATTTATGAAAATACTTATCAAAAATGTAATCTTGCCTGTTTCAGTAATGGATTTTTGTTTTATCTATAACTTTATACCAAAGTACAAGTCAGGTCACTTGGCAGCCATAATTGTGTATCCAAGTACAGCTCCATTCAACAATTTAAATGGGGGAAGGACAAAAATTCTGTTGAAATTATGTTTCAATAACATACTTAAAGGGTTAGTTCACCCAAAAATTTAAAGTCTGTCATTAATTACTCACTCTCATGTTGTTCCAAACCCGTAAGACGTCCGTTCATCTTCTGAACACAAATTAAGATATTTTTGATGAATTCTGAGAGCTCTCTGACCCTCCATAGACAGCAATGTAATTACCACGATCAAGGTCCAGAAACGTAGCAAGGAGATTGGTAAAATAATCCATAAAATTATGGTTGAACCCCTGATGTCAAATGGATTATTTTACCGATCTCCTTGCTACGTTTCTGGACGTTGATCGTGGTAATTACATTGCTGTCTATGGGAGGGTCAAAGAGCTCTCAGAATTCATCAAAAATATCTTAATTTGTGTTCAGAAGATGAACGGAGGTCTTACGTGTTTGGAACGACATGAGAGTGAGTAATTAATGACACAATTTTTATATTTGGGTAAACTAACCCTTTAAGTATGTTATTGAAACATAATTTCTACAGAATTTTTGTCCTTCCCCCATTTAAATTGTTGAATGGAGCTTTTTGGGTGAACTAACCCTTTAAATTCAAGATTAAAATCTGACAACAATGTCTCCATATATTGTGGTTCTTTAACTCAAATAATGCTTAAAAAAGTGCTGGTCCAAGTGCGTTCTAGAGTAAACAATCAGACGGTTGGCTCTTTTAACTGTAAGGCGGGACTTTCATTCCTGCAGCCATCTTTTGAGCATTATGATTCCTCCCATTCACATTTATGTGTGGACCATCTCTGGTTATACCACTTCAGTTTGAGGTAGATATCTGTTGGTGAGGTGGATGTGCACAAGTTATCAACTAGTTGGGTACATCAACTAGTCGACTTGTAAAACTATTCAAAACTTGCATAGTTGAATTTCAAAGTTGATTTGTGAAGTAAAAAAATAAAGCAATAAGCTCCAAGAAGCCGTGGTTTACAGTGAATTTATAACAGCTAAGGGGCGTGGTTATAAATTCACTGTAAACCACGGCTTCACGGGGCTTATTGCTTTTATAAAATGGTTATTCCATATACGTAGTTAGGTTTCACAAAATAAAACAGAGCAAATAAAGTGTAATGATATTAATAAAAAACCGTATTCTTCCACCAAACAATGTAGTTCCTCAGAAACAGTTGTGGTTGCAACAAAGTGGTTGTCAATCAACACACAAAGTAAACAAAGGTGTGTGTTTGTAGAGTAATTTACAACAGCTTCGAAAACAGCTCAACCAATCAGAATCAAGGACCGGATCTATCCGTTTTATAAGAAGAAATTTTGCACGTTATTAAATTTTTACTAGTATTTTTTTTTTTAGAGTACTTGGCTATAGAATTACTCAAAATTCCTATCGCTTGGTAATATTTTCTGTCTTATGTGGTTCTTTTGCTTCTGTGATTTCAGAGAAGCCATGCGGAATTACCTGAAGGAACGAGGAGACCAAACTGTGCTCATCCTACACGCTAAAGTTGCACAGAAATCATACGGCAATGAAAAAAGGTAAATGACAACTATGATTCATGATGAATTCATGAGATGAAATGTAAATGCTATTTGACCTTTTGGTAAGTGTAAATACTTAACATTTATCATATGTATTATTTAATCTCAGGTGGTTGCATTGTGTCTCATTGTTTTTCAGCATCTTACGCCATGAGCATTGCAGTTTTAATAACGTTTCACTTTTAACCCGTGTTCCACTTCTAAGCTCTCTATCTATCTGTTTTTGAGCACAAAAACTTATCCCATGGCCATGTGAAACCCCTTACACTGTCCATCTCTTCCCTAAGAATGCAGGAAGAATGCAGTAAGATAAGGAGTTGAAAGGACAAGAACATTTAGGAAGAAAAAAAGGAGTGAGAGAGAAGCTGATAAGAAAAGAAACCAAATAATGACAGGAAAAGAGAAAAGAAATTATTAAGGAGGCGAGGTGATATGAGACAGGGAAGCGAAGGAGAGAAGGTCAGCGGAAAGCGAGACAAGATGATAACTGTAGAGAAACACAGTGTCTGGGGAACTGATGTCGCGGTTACAGCTCGCTTGGCCTCATTTGGCAGAGAGACAGCGCTGTTATTCCTGAACAGCACAGCCAAAACCTGGACACATGTCAAGAGCGACAGAATACCAGATGAGAGCCAGAGAGAACAAAAGTGTGCACTTCATGAAATCATATACATGTGTTCTGTAATCAGAGATGGTTTATGACTAAGAAGTGTATCATTTAGCTTCAATTGAAAATGAATGTGAAGCACTTGACTTGTTGCACCAGTTCTGTTTCTTTGCATGTCCTTGTGACCCCGTTGACTTTTAAAACAGTTAATGGTTACATTTAATATTGCTAACTCATCCCAGTCCCAGTGCTACGAACACAAGTGGTTCATTAAATCATGTGGTTTGTTAAGGAGAACTAACTTTTACTTTTAGAACTAACATTTTTATTTACAGTTTTTGCCTAGCAGACAATAAAACCATGAAATGTCCCAGCAACCACCCCGGCAACTGCATAACAGTGTTCTAACAACCAGCTATGACACCCTAGCAGCTGCATAACAATACTTTAACCATCACCCATGACGCCCTGTCAGCCACCAAAGACACTGTAGCAACTACACAGCAGTACCTTGATAACCACCCAGGACACCCTTGGAATGCCCTTGTAAACGCCATAGCATCCCCAACCTGACACTATTGCAACACCCTTAAAACCACCCGGAACACCCTGTTAACCCCATACAGTGGGGAAAATATTTATTTGATCCCCTGCTAATTTTGTAAGTTTGCCCACTTACAAAGAAATGAAGGGTCTGTAATTTTTATGGTAGGTTTATATTAATGTATAGAGACAGAATACCAACCAAAAAATCCAGAAAAATCACATTATATAAAGGTTAGAAATTGATTCACATTTCAGTGAGTGAAATAAGTATATGATCCCCAAACAAAACATGACTTAGTACTTGGTGCAGAAACCCTTGTTGGCAAGAGGTAAGACCTTTTTTTGTAGTTGGTCACCAGGTTTGCACACATCTCAGGAGGGATTTTGGTCCACTTCTCTTTACAGATCCTCTCTAAATCCTAAATGTTTCTTGGCTGTCGTTTGGCAACTCGAAGTTTCAGCTCCCTCCACAGATTTTCTATAGGATTGAGGTCTGGAGACTGGCTAGGCCACTCCATCACCTTAATGTGCTTCTTCTTGAGCCACTCCTTTGTTGCCTTG
>NW_015505419.1:446459-464725 GCF_001515645.1 Sinocyclocheilus grahami | reverse complement strand
GACTGTTGGGATGGTGTTCTTGGGGTCTTAGTCAGCATTTCTCTCCCTCCAAACACGGTGAGTCAAGTTAATGCCAGAGAGCTCAATTTTGGTCTCATCTAACCACAGCACTTTCTCCCAAGCCTTCTCTGAATCATTTAGATGTTCTTTGGAAAACTTTAAACGGGCCTGTACATGTGCCTTCTTGAGCAGGGGGACCTTGCGGGCGCTGCAGGATTTCAGTCCATTGTGGCATAGTGTGTTACCAATGTTTTGCTTAGTGACTGTTGTCCAAATGCCTTAAGATCATTAACAAGCTCCTCCCGTGTAGTTCTGGGCTGATCCCTCACCTTTCTCATGATCATCCTTACCCCATGAGGCAAGATCTTGCACGGAGCTCCAGACCGATGCCAATTGATGGTTATTTTGCATATCTTCCATTTCCGAATAATAGCACCAACGGTTCTCCTTCTCACCAAGCTTCTTGAGAGCTTGTGTGGACAGATTGTGTGGACAGGTGTCTGGTACACCTAACGAGCTGACATTAGGAGTAACTTCTTAAAGTGACAGGATTAATCTGTGTTCCAAATGGGCACATAACCAGTCTGTGGGAGCCAGAATTCTTGCTGATGGTTGGTAGGGGATCAAATACTTATTTCACTCACTGAAATGCAAATCAATCTCTAACCTTTATATAATGCGTTTTTTCTGGATTTTTGGGTTGGTATTCTGTCTCTATCCGTTAAAATAAATCTACCTTAAAAATTACAGACCCTTCATTTCTTTGCAAGTGGGCAAACTTACAAAATCAGCAGGGGGTCAAGTAAATATTAATATTAAATTATATAAATATAAAATATTAGTAGCTATGCCCTAATGCATTGTGATGTTCTTTGTAGCTAAATTGGAATGTGGATTTACATGGTGATAATCATTGAAATTACTTCTTAAATGTTAGGTAGATTAAACCAGCACAGTTTTATTCCTATCTTGTCAATGGCAGATTGATACAGATCAAACTCCCTAGGCTAGTGGTCCAGTTTAAGGCATGATCTACACTCTAAAAAAAATGATGGGTTGTTTCAACCTAACTTTGGGTAAAATATGGACTAACCCAACTTTTGGGTTAAAAATGTAATGTAAAAATGTAACCCAACGGTTGGGTTAGTCCATATTTGACCCAAAGTTGGGTTGAAATAACCCAGCATTTTTAGAGTGTAGGATGTGAAAGTAGACTTCAGACTTGTCTTTTCCATTTTCATTTCAGAAGAACCAGTACAACATATTCAAAACAGTACAAATGAGGCCGTCATGCGTATATAGGAGAAACATGATTGGGGTTGGGTCTGCCCCCTAACTCATGTCTACAGCATGTTTCATTCTGACTGGATGTGGAACTGCTGTTATTCCCCTTTAATTGCACCAGTTTTCTGATATTAGCTGCAGTTGTGTGTCATGAGTATTCCCCTGCCTCATGTCTAGACGAGCATCTCTCCAAGATGAGGTGCAGTGAGCTGATAACGTCACCCACAGAGATCACGGCTTTAATGTCAAGTGCTTCTGCATGCATGGTCATGCTGATTGATATATGTTCGCTCCAGCATCTCTTTGATGATGTAGGCCTCAATAAACATGAGATGAGCAAAGATGACATAGCCCTCAAACTCTGGTGGGGGATCTGAAATGTGCCTTGTGCTCAGGTTAGCTTGGGTTTGGATTTTGTGTGTTTTTGACCATCTGATGGTAGTTTCTTGAGTTTGTCCTGAAAGTGAGAGCTGTATCAACACTACACATGTGCTGCCACCTAGTGCTGATCTGAAGTAATTCTGATAGGTCATGTACATTTGATGTGTAATGTACAGTTGTTGTAGGTTCATTAAATTAACAGTTGTGCTCATAATTGTATATTTTCTCATTAATGCACATCTTGTAGAATCTGTTGAAGTTGAATATTTAATAGAATTAATATTTAATGTTTTTTATTTGTTATTTTTTATACATTCGTTCATTAGTCCTGCCTAGATGCTTTTTTTAAACATTCATTCATTCATTTCTTTCATTCATTCCTTCATTCTAGTAATTTTAGTTAGTAATTTTACTCATTAATTTTATTTATTTTAAATATTCATTCATTCATTCCTGCCCAAAATCAGCATTTTATTTGTTTGTTTGCTTGTTTATTTGTTTTAAACGTTCATTCACTCATTTGTTCTTTCATTTGTTCATTCATCCATTCATTCATTCATTCAGTCCTGACTAAAAGCAGCATTTTATTGTTTGTTTGCTTATTTCATTCATTCACGCATTCACTAAAGCAGCATTTTATTTGTTTGTTTGTTTGTTCACTTATGTTTTAAATATTCATTCATTCATTCATTCATTCCTGCCCAAAAGCAGCATTTTATTTGTTTGTTTTAAACATTCATTCATTCATTTCCAAAACAATATTTTATTTGTTTGCTTGTTCGTTCATTCATTCATTCACAAAAGCAGCATTTTGTTTGTTTGATTGTTAGATTCATTCATTTGTTCATTTTCATTCATTCATTAATTTCTGCCCAAAACAGCATTTTATTTGTTTGCTTGTTCATTCATTCATTCATTCATTCCTGCCCCAAAACAGCATTTTATTTGTTTGCTTGTTCGTTCGTTCGTTCGTTCATTCATTCATTCAAATTATGTTCTGATAATGTGTTTTGTGTTTGTCTAGGTTTTTCTGTCCTCCCCCTTGTGTGTATCTGATGGGCTGTGGATGGAAGAAGAAGAGGGAGCAGATGGAGCGAGACGGCTGTTCCGAGCAGGAGTCTCAGCCCTGCGCCTTCATCGGCATCGGCAACAGTGACCAGGAGATGCAGCAGCTAAACTTAGAGGGGAAGGTAATGCACACACACACACACACACACACAGATGTGCTGCCAGAATAAACTGACAAGAGCTACTCAGCCAAGCACACAGAGCCAAAACGATACCATTAGCATCCCATTATTTTTCTCATGAATACACAAATCTTGCCTCCTCCCTGCAGAACTATTGCACAGCCAAAACATTGTACATCTCAGACTCAGACAAACGCAAGCACTTCATGCTGTCGGTGAAGATGTTCTACGGGAACAGCGCAGACATCGGCGTCTTCCTCAGCAAGAGGATCAAGGTCATCTCCAAACCTTCCAAAAAAAAACAGTCCCTCAAAAACGCAGACCGTGAGTATTCACTACCCACATTATACTCAAAGGAAACACTTGCAGTACAATGCTTTTAAGACTGTTTGACAGTTTTAGAATGAATGATGACAGTTATATTAAAGATAAATAAGAAATAATAGAAGACATATTATAGGGAAATAGGATGTTAGACAGGGCTTTCGATTCAGATAACGTAGTTTGAAGTCTCCGTGGTTTTGCTCTAACAGAGTTATGTCTTTCTCCTGTGTGCAGTCTGCATAGCATCAGGAACGAAAGTGGCGTTATTTAACCGACTTCGCTCGCAGACGGTCAGTACACGTTACCTGCACGTAGAGGGAGGAAATTTTCATGCCAGCTCACTGCAGTGGGGAGCTTTCTACATCCACCTCTGTAAGTCTTTGTGCACATTTCTGTGGAGTAATTTTGATTGCCAGATTGTTAAAGAACTGTTCAAGGGACACAATCCCTGGCATAACTTGGATATACACTACTGTTCAAAAGTTTGGGGTTGATAAGATTTTTTTAAAGTTTTAAAAGCTCTCCGATGCTCACCAAGTCTGCATTTTTTTATTTTTTTTTATCTATCAAAAACAGTGAAGACAGAAATATAGTTAAATATAATTACAATAAAATAACAGTTTTCTCTTTTAATATATTTTAAAATGTAATTCATTACTGTGACGCCAATCTGAATTATCAGCAGTCCTTAGTCCAGCCTTCAGTGTCACGTGATCCTTCAGAAATAATTCTGATATGCTGATTTGTCGCTGAAGAAAATACTTATTGTTATCAATGTTCAAAACAGATTTGCTGCTTAATTTTCTGGATACATTTTTTTCAGGATTCTTTGTTGAATATAAAGTTCAGAAAACTATCTTTTATTTGAAATATAGCATTGTAAAAGTCTATCACGTTGATTGCCAGATTGTTAAAGAACTGTTCAAGGGACACAATCCCTGGCATAACTTGGATATACACTACTGTTCAAAAGTTTGGGGTTGATAAGATTTTTTAAAAGTTTTAAAAGCTCTCTGATGCTCACCAAGTCTGCATTTTTTTATTTTTTTTTATCTATCAAAAACAGTGAAGACAGAAATATAGTTAAATATTATTACAATAAAATAACAGTTTTCTCTTTTAATATATTTTAAAATGTAATTCATTACTGTGACGCCAATCTGAATTATCAGCAGTCCTTAGTCCTTCAGTGTCACGTGATCCTTCAGAAATAATTCTGATATGCTGAGTTGGTGTACAAGAAACGTTTGTTATCCTTATCAATGTTTTAATCCGTTGTGCTGCTTAATATTTTTGTGAAAACCATGGAGCATATTTTTCAGGATTCTTAGATGATTGGAAATAACATAATTTATTTGCTATATATATATATTTAGAGAGAGAGAGCGAGAGAGAGAGTAACATTATGTCTTTACTGTCACCTTTCATAAATTGAATGCATTTTTTCTGACTCCAGAGTTTTCAGTGGTGTAGTTTTAAGGACAAAGTGGCCCAAAGTTCACTTAGTTTATGTAATGTTTATAAGGAAGTTTATCTGAAATCTTATATAAACCTGAGAGCAAAACTGACTATACAGGTGTGCTCAAGGAAATCTTGTTTAGCTTTACTATGTCTCATAAACAGAACTTGCAGTTTATTTCAAAGTGTCAATACAGTGAATTACAAATATTTGCTTTTAAGGAAGACTTGTTCTTCCTTAGAAACAGCAGCCACGGCAGACTGATTAACTACTCGACTCCTATCTTTAAAAGCATAAAGCCAGCCAATCAGAGCAGAGCTTGTGATTAGGACAACATGATTGCCACTGTTGTGTTAATAATATGTGTTAATAAAATGCCATTGTTTTATTGACACTAAAATGTTGGTGTTTTGACAATCATGAAAGGTCTGGTCACACAGGATAAGCTTAGTCTTGTTTATTATATTTTAGTGGATGATGAAGAGTCGGAGGGAGAGGAGTTCACTGTGCGAGACGGCTACATTCACTATGGTCAAACTGTCAAACTCGTGTGCTCTGTGACAGGCATGGCTCTTCCGCGACTGGTAAGCCCATGTCAATGTGTCTCTGTTCTTCTGATGATTTTCTCCATGTTATCATTTCTCTCTATTATACTCCGTTTTTTTTCTATCAGATTACAGTATATATAATTAACAGACAGTTTATATAATTAAGTCTTTGGGGTCATGATCAGTCACTGCTGTGAAAAAAGCAGTTTGGGTACATGAAGACAGAACAATGTCGTCATCCTGATATTTATTATACTGATCTACTATCTACTGATACTCTTCCTTCCTTCCTTCTTCCCTGCCTGTCTTCATCCCGAACACACACACACACACACACACACAGATCATCCGTAAGGTGGATAAGCAGACCGCCTTGCTGGATGCAGATGACCCCGTCTCTCAGCTGCATAAGTGTGCCTTTTACCTGAAGGATACGGAGAGGATGTACCTGTGCCTTTCTCAAGAGAGGATCATTCAATTTCAAGTGAGTCGCTCACTGGAAACATGGAGTACATGCAGTTCACTGTGCTAATAATGGTGTCTTCAGTAATGTTCATAAAGAGAACGTTAGAAGCAGTTTGAGTTTAAATTTTTTTGCCAGTTTGAGTTATGCAGAGTGTTTAAAGTTGGAAATATGTATTCTTTTAACATTACTTGTGTACACTTTTCTCGAAGTGTATCGAAAGCATTTTGTAGCATTTTTTTAATGACCTCCAAACGAAATATTTGTCCATTGTCAAAGGCTCTATAGCGGATTCATTTAAGTTCATTCTTCATACCAATGCACATTTTTTAATGTGCACTAGTATTTAAACGTTTGGGACTTGGGAGGTTCAATAGATTTTTGAAAAAAGTCTCTTATGTTCATCAAGGCTGCATTTATTTGGTCATATCAATTCATTTTCAAATTAATGCAAAAACTGTTTTCTATTTTAATACATTTCAAAATGTAATTTATTCCTGTGATGGCAAAGCTGAATTTTCAGCAGCCTTTACTCGGTCTTTAGTGTCACGTGATCCTTCAGCAACCATTTTAATAAGCTGATTTGGTGCTCAAGAAATATTTCTTATTTTTTTAAAATTTGTGCTGCTTAAGATTTTTGTAAAAACTGTGGCAATTTCAAAAGAAACACAGTTTATTTAAAATAGAAATCATTTGTAACATTATAAATGTATTTAATGTCACTTTTGGTAAATTTAATTTCCTTGCTGAATAAAATAGTTGGGATTAAGAAACAGGTAAATTAAGAAAACAAAAACAAAAAACAGACATAGTCACAAAATATGTGCTAAATGTTAACTAACTAGTCCATAAAAAAGTCAATTTGATGGCAGATTCATATTAATATATGGATTTTATATTGTAATGAATTTTCTTAGTGGAAGCATTATTTTTGTTTATCTAGTAAGATAATAAATTATTTTAAACAGTTTCACATCCATGTATTTTTTTTTTATGTAAGTAGCCATCTAAGAAGTGGGATGAAGTCATTTTGTCATTATCACAAAATAAACTCCCTCGGGGTGATACAAGACTCCTGATTTGTGAGTTTATTTTGTGATAATAGCCAGATGATTGGATATTATACCTAATATTTTTCTTTGTAAACTGCTACTTTTGCATTCAAAGTTGTTATGTGTGCCTGTGTTTAGGCTACTCCATGCCCAAAGGAACCAAATAAGGAGATGATAAATGATGGTGCCTCCTGGACAATCATCAGCACTGATAAAGCAGAATACACCTTCTATGAGGGCATGGGCCCTGTACACACCCCCGTCACACCCGTGCCTGTGGTCGAGAGCTTACAGGTAACACACACAGGCGTTTTCTTTTTCAGAAGCTTACATCTCTTACTTACATAGTCCACTCACAAGTCTCTGCCTGCGGTTGATAATGTGTGTACACTGTATGTGTGTGTGAGCAGTTAAATGGTGGAGGAGACGTAGCAATGCTGGAGCTGACTGGACAGAACTTCACTTCAAATCTGCGGGTGTGGTTTGGTGATGTAGAGGCTGAAACCATGTACAGGTATGGATGATATTTGAAAAGATATCTATATGGCAAAAGGGAATATAAATCCAAGAGGTTTTGAAGTTCTGTTAATCTATGAACCGATAAATTTATATTGAGATTTTAATGAATACAGTTATAAACCGGCATCTAAAGGCCTGTAATACAAATGTTTATAAGTGCGATTCTTTAAAAGGAGTGTGAAATACTTGAATAATTGTACATTATTATCAAACTGAATACTTGTACTCTTATGCAATAACATTTCAAAGGCAAAGCCTTTACTTTTTCATGTAGACCGTTATATATTTCATGGGTTATCATGATTTAAATCATTCCTCTTTTAGTTCATCTTATTGATCGAACAAGTCAATCATTTTACAGTTAATGAAATTCATATCAGTGTAAAATGTCATTTCTATACTAAAATGTAAAATAAGTTGCATTTTAATACGTTTCAGTTTAACATCTGATGTGCCCCTTGTTAAAAATGAGTACTTATTACAGAAATAATATACTTTAAAAGATTAATGGGTTACACTTTATTTTGATAGTCCACTTTAGACATTCTACTAACTATAAATAACTTTGTAACTACATGTCAACTACATGTCAACTAATTCTCATTAATTTGGCACTACATGTCTACTAACTCTCAGAGTAGAGTTAGGTTAGTTTTAGGGTTAGTAGAATAAGTTGACATATACTTGCAAAGTTTCTCATAGTCAGTATGTTGTATGTTGTGGACCCATCAAAGTGAAGTGTTAGCAGATATTAAGCACACAGTCTACTAATACTCTAATGACTGCTAGTTGACATGTAGTTGCAAAGTTACTTACTGTTAGTAGAATATCTAAAGTTGACTATCAAAATAAAGTGTTCCCGAATAATGTAATGTAAATTGCAATTAAATAAAAATGTATTATAGTTTACATTTATATTAAATGCAATTAGATGAATTTGTAAAGTGCTTTTGACCCACTTAAGTATATCTTTCATATATCATGGTTTCCTTTATTGTCTTTGAAATATGGTTAAAGAGAATATACTGAAAAGTGTTTATGGTAAACTGAAATATACTTAAAAATTGTATACAAGACAAATATAAATATATAACCTTGTAAAACCTTGACACTTTTTAAAAAGTCTACTGTGCTGTGTTAAGAAAGAGTCCTTGTAATTAATATTATATCATCTGCAAACTAAACTACATAAAAGATTTGAAGTACATACAATACAATAAAGCGCACTATATTTTCACAAGGGAGTCCTAAATCCTTATAAACCTGTTAAATGCAGCAGTAAATGACATGTTAAGCTTTGACAGGACATAAGTTGAGTGAAGTGCCTCTGCCTAGTAAAGCCGAAGTGAACAAGACCCCACACGTATTGTTTAAAGCCTCATGTGGTCGTTAAAGAAAAAGATGTTCTTTTATTACTGCTGTCAGTTAAACATATTGCAGGCAGTGACAGACTGAATTATTAATAGACGTGATATTTCCTCTAAAGGTGTGGCGAGAGCATGCTGTGCGTCGTCCCAGACATCTCGGCGTTCCGCGAGGGCTGGCGGTGGGTGCGGCAGCCGGTGCAAGTCCCTGTAACGCTGGTGCGTAACGACGGTATCATCTATTCCACGACGCTCACGTTCACATACACACCCGAACCCGGTCCCCGTCCACACTGCAGCGCAGCCGGCGCCATCCTCCGAACGGGCAACACCAGCTTGCTCTCCACGACCGGCAACAGCGCAGGAGGGAACGGAGAAACGGCGCCCTACGGTGCCAACAGCACATCTAACGCCGTCACAGCGGCGTCCTCTAATGCAGCCGCGGCTGTGGTGTTATAACACGCAGCAGCGCTCACAAACTCACAACAGACTACAAACTGTTTGTAAAAGTGCTGCATATTGAATTTCAACATGCAAAAACAAGGGATAGATGGGTGAAAAAGGCTAAACCTGTGGCAAGGACAAAATATTTGAGAATGGTTCTCCTGTGCCCTCTTGTTGTTTTCTCTAAGGAGCCGGTGTGGTGCTAGCAATAGACAATGCCTGAGAGGAAACACCAGCACCGGACAACAGGTGTAGAAGACATGGAGACAAGACCACAGCAATGATACATCAGCTGTGTACAAAATGCGTCGACTGAAAATGATGTTCAGTCTCTTATGTTTCTTCCTTCCGGTCTGTGAATGCGATTGGGTGAGATGTATCATAGCCTGGGAGGTCTAAACTCACATTGAAAATGGTCACATTGAAATTGTGAGATGACCGTTTTTATGGACCACGGATATTGTATAAGCTTTAGTAAAGGTACTTTTTTTTTTTTTCTCCATACCTTTTTTATATCGAACATTATAGTATGCTTTTGTTACCAAATAGGTTCTATTCCTCCTCTGAGCTTTTTCTGTATATAGCTGCTTTCGTATACATCTGTTCGGTTAGATTCCTTCAGTTTTGCTACTTTGTATTTTCTAAAACCATTGTTTTTTTCCCCTCCTTTTTGTTTTCCATTCAGATTAGTTGTTCTCATTTTTCATTTGGAAGAAACTCAGAGGACCTGTTTTTTTATCCTTCGTTTTTATGAAGTCTTTAAAAAGAAAAGAGCTTTAAGCAATGCCTCTGCCTTGCCTGCATTACGATATGCGCTACGCTTCCTTTAAGCATTTCATCGATGTGTCTCACAAAAGGAACAATGCCATCTTTCTGTCTTATTTGGGAATTTAAACCAGAAAACACAAAATAGAGGCTTTAGATGCAACGTGTGTCTCTTCGATACGGTAGTTCATTTGTTCTAGAGCACGGGTAGGAGCTCACATATCAATTTCAGAAAGTTCGCTGCAGTTGGATATTTGTAACGTTAAAGTTCGGACACGAGTTTAGACTCCTATAGTTTTTAGTGCCGTTTTATACTGTTTCCTTTCTCAAATTCAGTTGTTCGTCTTCCTAAACTTCCGTTTGCATTTTCTAAAATTTGAAATGGTCTCAAAAACAGATGATTTGGAGACGTGCTCTACTATTAGATGTGGCCTTACTGGAACAAAGGTTCCCCGTTTAGTTCACTCCTTCAAAAGGAGGTGTACAAACGCGACCCGAGGAACCAAGCCTTGCATTTTGAACATTTTACATGCGATTTTTGATATTTAAACTCCCTTAAACTTTCGTTTGGATTTAAAAGATTTCAATGTGTAATAGATACGAACATACCCAAAGATATTATATTGGATTGTTGTCTCTGTTTTTTGAATATTCGAAGAGTATGTCGGGATTTGTGGCCTCTCGCACACCAAAAGTAGGAAGCTTTACGCCGTTGGTCATTGATGCGTTTATCGTGGCCTTGGTGTCTCACCAACTAGTAGACTAGTATTAATGACAAAAACAAAAAAAACTAGCTGTAATTAACTCATCAACCAGCACTAATAGTGTTTTGTGACTTTCTTTTTTATGTACAGTAATTTAACTTTTGAATTTTATGCGTCTATTTGTAAAAAAAAAAAAAACAAAAGTAAGAAAAAGACAAAGCATTCAGCCATTTTGTTATTTTTTCGTGTGTCTCAGTTATGTCCTTGGTGTTTCTCGTCGAAACGGTTGGGTGTTTGTATCTTATATGTTATTGTCTGGCTAGTAAAAGGACATCATGGGACTAGAAACATGGAAGTAAATGGCCTTTAAATAAGCGTCTCAAAGATGTAAGCATACAGCAATACTGTATAGGTCACTTTTTGTGTCTTGGTCTGTGGAAATAGCCACTGATTTTTCACCAGCCTGATCCACAGCATATGTGGTCATGAAGAACAGCTGGCTCAACTAGAGTCATCGTCACTTTCTTTTACACTTCATACTAATTTAATCAGACACCTTTTTGGTAGATTTGTAGATTTGCGTGGATCCTCCACTGTCTTCCTTACTTGGGAAATCTGTAGTGTAGTACACTAGTACAAGTAGGCGACCCGTCAAGCAAGGCAATATTCCAGCATTGTAGGCCTATAATGTAGTATATTTCGGGGAAAAAACTGTAACTTGAATGTTTCTGCAAAAAAAAAAAAAAAAAAAAGTTCACTTGTTGCCTCCACTAGCTTTTTCTTTTCACCATCTTCAACAACATCATCTCTCTTTCTTGCTAAAAATGTCTTTATTCTGTCTTGGATGGCCTCTTTGCAAAAAAATCTTCCATGAGGTGGTTTAACCTGAAGCTCTTGCAACTCGGTTTCCCAGAATTCTTCCATTTGATCATATTCTTGCAATTCAGTATCATGTAAGCGCACACTTCCATTTGGAGGAAGATGGCACTGGGCAAAAGCATGGATGCATTTTTTTATGTTATTTTTCATTTGCCATTCATGTTAAACTTGAACTATGCCCACTTTAAGCAGTCCATTTAATTTCTAATATTTGATGCTTTTGTCATGGTCAGAGCTTACCATGTAAAGTGGGATCGTATGTTTCTATTTTTTCCCCCTTGATTTATATAGCTTCATGACCCCAAAAAGACAAACAAGTGCTTTAAGCCAGTCCGCCTTGAAATGATACAGCATCATTGAAACAATTCCTACACAAACTAAAGAAAGCGATTAATTCAGACTGCAAATTCAGTGTGACGTTATTATGTTTTCATTAGCGTAGCACAATATATCAACATTTCTGAACCACTCCGCCACTTGGATTGCTGCCTCTGTTCCAGGTTTTTTTTACACTGTGGATTTGCGCAGTTCTGCCCCTCACTTATATGGCGTTATGCTGATAAAGTGCATTATGTTGCTCTCCGAACAAACCGATTGACAATCTTGCTGTTTTTTACGGTTTACTTGTTTATTTTGTATTTTTTGAAGGTGTTGAGCTTTAGAATGAAGGATTTATTCTGACCCATATCTGAAACTGGCATGTTGAGAAACTGTTTAAATTCTAACAAAATCCATAAATTTGCTTTATATAATTTTTCTGTCCGTTATAAATCAGTCGCAGAGCTTGACTCTGAAACGTTTTGAACTTAACGTCCGAGGCATGTATGTAGAGGCCACGTACCAAGCCTTAAAAACGCATTTAATGGCAATCCGAGTGAACTAATTGTTCGTATTTTTTCTTTAAAAATCAAAGTCAGCTGGTGTCATTTATACGTATCTATTGGTTTTATATTTCTTCATTCACTTTGCTCTTCCAAAAACTCCTAGCGTTATGCTGATAAAGTGCATTATGTTGCTCTCCGAACAAACCGATTGACAATCTTGCTGTTTTTTACGGTTTACTTGTTTATTTTGTATTGTTGAGCTTTAGAATGAAGGATTTATTCTGACCCATATCTGAAACTGGCATGTTGAGAAACTGTTTAAATTCTAACAAAATCCATAAATTTGCTTTATATCATTTTTCTGTCCGTTATAAATCAGTCGCAGAGCTTGACTCTGAAACGTTTTGAACTTAACGTCCGAGGCATGTATGTAGAGGCCACTTTTGTAATATACTGCGACTTCTTAAAAGACCCTGAACAGGCTTTCTGAGAACTTTATGCTTACCAAAACATTTTTCAATTATTGTATGCCTAATTTTGTTTAGGTTGCTGTACTGCATTTGTCAGTGTGCCCAAATATTTAGCACCACACTGTCAGCCAACGTTCAGCTCAATGTTTTTATTGAGTCATACCATGTTTTATGTCATTTCACAGACTTCTTTCATCCGTAATGGCTAATAGATGAGATAAAGCAAGCCTGATCTCAGTTATTTTGTAGCCTGGGGTTGAACTTGCAAATTTGCCAGGTTTTTTTTTTTCTTGAAAAATGAATTCTGTCATCATTTACTCAAACCTATTAGAAGATATTTTAAAGAACGTTTCAGCTGTTTTTGTCCATATTTTGAAAGTCAGTCTAACACTGACTTCAAAATGTCGATCTTTTATGTTCTACAGGAGAAAGTACGTTTTTCAGTTTTCATCACATCAGCTGTTAACCAGGTGCCTCCACCACATGCTTCTGACGTAAACCGTATTATACAAGAGCATCCGGTTAACTTTTTTTAGGAGTGGCTTTTAAAATTTGAGTTAAAAAAATAAAACATGCAGAGCTTTCTAAAAGTTGTCTCATAAAAACACATTTTTAAGTTTTAATGTATGCACTTCACAAGAATACAGTGACGCAACTGTAAAACAAAACGGAAAAAAAAAAAAAAACATAGGAAAATTTTGGACTGACCCTCAGGTTGCATTTCATACAAAGCACTCCTAAAATATTAATGCATTAGATGATATATGAATTGGCATCTGTGAATCTCCTCGTGGTTTTGAAACGTTTTCTTTAATAAGTAGGTATTTATTTTTTGGGGTGGTTAAATCTACTGGTATAGACTTTAGACAGTTTAATGTTTCAGTGTCGGTATTATACAGACATACAGTCAGTGTTAGAGAGCTGGATTCTATCAGCATTTCAGTGCAGTCATTGTCTGCATGCGTGTGCTCTCATTTATCACCAGTACGAGTCTCTCTCTTCCGTTAGCATCCATTTTACTAAACATTGCAAAGCTTTGAATGATTTTGACACTGTTCTATACACTTTACTTATACTGAAAAAGTCAGGGTTAAATGAGTGTCAGTTATGCTTGTGCTGAGCCACGGATACTGGTGTCAGTAAGCCGTGTAATTGTTCCTGAGCTTCGTGTGTTACCGTCAGCCTGTCCGCCTGTCCGCGTTCCCATCCCTCCAGCTCCTCTGGTGCTACGCCGGGTGCTGCTCCTGCTCACTTCATCCACATCATCCCTACAGCAGCTGAACGTCGCCAGCACGCCCTGTCTGAAGCGTTTGTTCATAAAACAGTAGACTATGGGGTTGACGCAGGCAGAGGTGTAGGACAGCAAGTGGATGAAGGATATCGGCGCTCCTGAGAGGAGACGATCGGCTGAACGTCTGTCAAAGGCTCGCCAGGCGTTAACCACGAAGATCGGCGTCCAGCAGAGGAAGAACAGCCCCATGATCACCAGCAGCATGCGGATGACCCGTTTCTTGGCCATGAGGTTTGCTGTAGGGCTGTTGCTGCAAACCCTTCTCAGTTTGGATTTGGGGTTGCTGAAGCCCGGCGTCACAGGTTCGGGACGCTTTCTCTTGGAGGGTTTGAGGTAGCAGCCATCGCCGTCACCATTTTTCAGATTGGATGTGCCATATTCTTTCTCTAGTGAACAAAGTGAGGATGAAACTGTAATCATGTGTAATACTAAAGAAACTTTTCCATTATCTCTGATATACGCATACAAAACATCTTAAAAATAAAGGTGCTTAAAAGATTCTTCGAGCAATGCCATAGAAGAACTAGTTTTGGTTCCACAAAGAACCATTCAGTCAAAGGTTCTTTAAAGAACCATCTCTTTCTTAGCTTTTTATAATCTGAAGAACCTTCTTTAGCCACAAAGAACCTTTTGTGAGAGAGAAAGGTTCTTCAGATGTTTTAGACAAAAGGTTCTTCTATGGCATCGTGAAGCACCTTTATTTTTAAGAGTGTATACTGTGATCAGTAAACCCAAACTACATCCGAATTCAAAATGATGAATACATTGATTTTTTGATTTATTTATACATGGTAAAACAATAAAAAAAAAACATGAAAGTTGAGTGATTCACCTTAACACCATTCACTACAGATTTGCTTTCTGCTCATTGATCTCTATATATAGATTATGTGATATTATCTATATTATAGATAGGTGTTTCCATAATGGTCACATTGACATGCCCATTTCTACATCACAACTTGGCAGCTTGTGTATCGTCGAATTTCAAGTTTTCCATTAAATATGACTTTGCTCAAATATAATAAATGATATTTGCTTAAATTCTGATTGTGGCAAAATATCAGTGCTGGACTGGTACTACTAGATCTCAGTGTTGCGTTTGACACTGTCGATCATAACATACTTCTTCAGAGACTGGAAAACTGGGTCGGGCTTTCTGGGATGGTAATCAAATGGTTCAGGTCATACTTAGAAGGGACATACACTAGCTTCCAGTTATATTTGGGATTGATTTTAAAGTACTTTTACTCGTTTATAAATCACTCAATGGCCTAAGACCTAAATACATGCAGATATGCTCACTGAATATAAACCTAACAGACCACTCAGATCCTTCGGATCGAGTCCGTTAGAAATACGGGGAATCCACACTGTAAAAAAAAATCCGTAAAATTTACGGTAACAAACTCTTAACTGTTTTAATTCATTTTAAATACATTTTTAAATTCCTTGTTTTTTTGTTGTGATTTAAAAAAAAGTCCTTTTATGTAAAGCACTTTGAATTACCATTGTGTATGAAATGTGCTATATAAATAAACTTGCCTTGCCTTGCCTTGACTTTGCTTGGTCTTTCATGTGCTCGGAACTCATAATAACGATATTTCTAACTCCACCTGAAGGGCACATTAGTCTTCTGGCTTGTCCTACAAATTGTCATCATGACTAAACAGCTTTATTTAAAAGGCTTTTATATAATGAGTTCACAGCTGAAGTATAAAGGTCAGCAAGTCTATGATATTTTCCCGTACCTTTGTTTGACTTCCTGTTAGCCATTTCAAATGTGATTCCCCTGTAGAGTTCGAGTGAGGTGAGGCCATACGCCGTCATCATTATGATCCCAGGCACGAGAAAGAGTATCAGCAACAGGAAAACATACCTAAAAAAAAAAAAAAAAAGCAGAGAGGTCAGTTGCAAAGTCAGACCTGGTTTGACAGTAAGAGCCTAGTCTTACAAGTTTGTCATCTCATTCTTTTCTTTCAAGTGGTCATAACTTTTTTTTTAATCAGTTATATGCTTTGATTACGCAGCTGGCAACTGCAGGATATCATCATGATATTTGTGTCTGTTTTCACAGTATTTTTAACTCAAAAAATGTAAATGCTGGGTAGCTTTGTAGTGTTAAATTTAGAGCGTTTACTAAAATTACTCACTCTCATGCTGTTTCCAACCTGTCTCCAGAAGTTATATATATATATATGTATATATATATATATATATATATATATATATATTGTATATTATAGTATCTTGCAGCTCTGATCCATACAATATTTCACTTATACTGTCACTGGATTATAGCGCATTCATGTTGCCAGTATTTGCAATCTGGAGGAGTTGACGCTACTTGCCGAAAGTCAAAGCCAGTCTTTAGATTTTGGACAGTCAGAGTTAACAAAAATCACGTAGTGTATGATGGGCACAGATTTAGTTTTTTAGCTTTAAACTATGAACATGTTTGATACTTTGAACTGATTTTAGAACAGATTGTTTCCATTTGTTATGTGTATGCTAGCAACAACGTGCATATTTCTGCACAAGTTTGCTGTGTGATCCTTAGAATATTATGGCCTGTTTTTTCTTTGTAATGATTTACAAAGTCGGTAAGTGTATGATGCCTCTTAGATGTTAAGTTGTGTAGTGTATTTCAGCATTAACATACATGGTCAGTGTAAACACATACTGCATTAAAAAGAGCGGCATGATGATTTTTCAACATTTTTCCTTTTGTGCTCCACAGAAAAGAGGAGTGCAAATAATCCTGTTAGCAAAGGTAATTTTCACTAACTCCGTCCACCACTGCTCAGATGTTTTGCCTTTAGTACAAACAGTATATTACTTCTATTTACACTTCTTTGTGTGAATAGCATCTATCACTATTTGCACTTATACTTGGTGCAAACAATATCTACCACTATTTACACTCAGTATAAATAACATTGAGCTTTTTTTTACACTTAGTGTAAATAACTGCTGCCGAAAACATAACAGTATACAGGTAACATGAGGGTAAATGATGACAGAATTTATATTCTGCTCCTTATTCCTTTAAACACCCTATCCTCAAAATTCAAAATAAAAAACACAGTCCTAATAAATCTTACCAGGTCTGCATGACATCACTGGACCAAACCAAGCGGCACATGTTGCCTGTGCTGTTGTTGCTGCGCATGAAAGGCACCAGGGTGCTGCCTATCGGATAAGGCAGCATGAGCAGAGAAGACACGACCCAAGTGGCTGTGATGACTTTTGCTGCATGGGACTTCGTCTGCCATGTGCGGGACTTAAAGGGGTTGCAGATGGCACTGTAGCGCTCCAGAGAGATGGCCACGAGGTTGAATGTCGATACACTCACCGAAATACCTGTGTGTTTGGACGCACAGAACTCAATTGCACATACAGAAATAAATCTGGCCTTGTTAAAGTATTGTGATTCTAAGAAGGTCTGATATATATGCTTCTATAAACAACAGTAAACGCAAAAATGGAAACAGACATGCAAACTTCATAACAAACTAACTCCAAGCATTGATAACAAAGGCATGAACTGTTAATAAAGTTAATGGCTGCTGGCACTTTAACGGCAGAACACTGCACACTTTACACCAAGTATGAGCACAGCTCCAGCTCTCCTCTGAATAATCAACAGCGCTTGATTGCTTATGAATGTTGACATACCCACACGGTAATAACAACAGAGTATGTAAATTAAGTCAGCTTTATCATGAGCAAGTATTACAGAATAGCACAAAACAAACACATAAAACATGCTGATGCATCAAATACAGAGATATCGGGCAGTGGCGTTGTCTCATTACTAAATTGTTTACATGGCACATATGCAGCATCTGGAAGTGGGCTATAAATAGTTTTACACAAAACTCAACAAGTCATAAATATGCATTCACAATGGATCCGACTTGCAATATAATCTGAAAAGAAAAAGCAAAAAAAGCTGTGGTCTTGCCAATATGATTGAGGCTTATAAAACAATATAAAATGATGCATTTTAGTACCCAGTGCAAGCTTCACTGTGTTCGTGGTCTATGCTTTTAGCCCCTTGATGAATAGTAATTAATCTCTAAATCAACCTTTTTTTTATAACCAAATGCAAGAAAAAAAGCAGCTGGAACATAAAGTATCCTTTGGTTAGGAGACCTTTTATAGTCTGCCTCTCGCAATCAATGTGATCAGATGCCCTTTTCAGGGCATAAAGAAGCTTGTAAGATCAGTGAATATTATGCAAACATTCCTATACTATAATGATACTCAAATTTTCTGGTAATTGATATATATATATATATA
>NW_015505419.1:433583-446325 GCF_001515645.1 Sinocyclocheilus grahami | reverse complement strand
TTCTGTTAATAGATATATATATATATATATATATATATATATATATATATATATATATAATACAACGTTTTTTAAAAAAGTGAAAAGTTAGTAATAAAATGAAGAATCATTTACTACAGTATTTTACCACAACCTTCCTCTGTGTAAAAGTATTAGGCTAGCTTTAAGGTAAGAAAATCAAATCATGTCTCATTTTTAGTTCGATTTATATATGTTAAATGATTTGCTGTCACCTGAATGAACAGATTTTATAGTTTGACTTTATTTGTAACAATTATGCAAGCCTTTAAAATACAAATAGCATGCCTGACCATATGCATACAGTGAACTCATTTCACATTTACATTTACATTTACAGGCGTTTGTTCAGCACGTGCCTACTACACGTACTACAGTTGTTACTTTAAAGCCACTTGGTATTAGTCACTAATCACAATACCAAACAAAAATATACTGGAAAGTGAATATTATTCATATTAAGTTACAGTTTGAATAATTATAGCAACAGGTATCGAAATTCGGGTCATGGTGATTTTTTGGAGTATGGACACAAAGTGAGAACCAACTCTAGTCAATTCCAAACACTGAGCTATTCTAGAAGTGAAGTGTGAACTACAGATATGAAACTGACTCACCCATGAAGTACGTGGCCACTTTACACATGCCGGTGCCGAAGATGAAGTTCTTCATGAGGTTTGGGATGAGTGTGAAGGGCATGCAGAAGACACACAGCATCAGATCACTGACGGCCAGAGACAGCAGGAACAGGTTCGTGACCGTCCGCATGCGCCGGTTCCGCACCAGCACCGTGATGATCAGGCTGTTTCCTATGAAGCTCAGGAGGAAGATGAACACATACAGCACGATCCGCACCGTCTGGTTCATGTCTGACAAACAAGTACGAGAGAAAGCATGTGTTATTTGACCAGATTTAACAAGCAACTACAGTGAACTTTTACTCGGATATGCAAAGCTTTACAAGACCTGTCTAGACTCGTTCACAACATTTCAGGACAAAAGCTCATTGTGAAATGTGGTAACCTGTAACTGTTACATTAAAGAAACATTTTTAACTGACATAGCTCATTAAAAATGTTTTGATGGTAAAAGCTGATTCAGTTATGCTAAATGACTTTTTTTGTTGTTGCTTAAATAGGTTAATTTAACAATTGTGCATTGCTTAATATGCGCATAAAATAAAGTAATAAAGTAATATGCAATAAAAATTTAAGATTTTCTTTACCTTTTGGTTCGGACGTGGCGTTATTGTCATTTTTGCACTCCGACAAATTCCCGATTCCGAGTCCACATAATATTTTATAAATATCAGTGGAATTGATGAGCATATCGTGAATTGTAAATGTCTCCATGTTTGCTTGTTGTTTCTGATCACTGTCCTTGGCTATATAGAAATATATCTATCCAAATGAATTTCTTTTCATCTCTTGCAGGTGAAAGAGCACCAGCTTTTGACCTGCCATGATGCCAGAGATATGCACTCTATATTAAAACACATGCTTTTATCTTATTTAATTATTGTATATTCAAGACAAAATGGTAAAAAGTTTTGAGATGTCAAAAGAAAAATAGAAACAAATAAATACAAATAAAATGGATAGTTAAGTACATCCAACCCTGTATATCATCAAGCGTTCCTGCTGAGTTGTGATGTGAAGCAGGCTAATGCAGTTGATCAGTGCTGTCCTCCACAGAACCACAGACCCCGCCTTCACTTTCTCACTAGACACCTTCCATGAATAAGGTACACCCCTGTTTTTATACAGTCTATGGTACACCCCCATCACATTTCCTGAAGCATTACAGCATTTACATTTTTATTTTTTTTGTGAACAGTTGTGTAACATAAAAATAATATGTTGAATATATTCTATTATTATTATTATTAGTAGTAGTAGTAGTAGTAGTATTTATTATATTACTATCAATATTAATAACAACAACAACAACAATAATAATAATAATGTTGTGTTATATTTTTCTTGGTACCTCATTCTACTCGTAACTCAGTTACCCTTAGTTACGCAACTCAGATTTCCCCCCTTTCAAAAATGCAATATTCATTAAAACAATTTGACACCCAAGAAATATTTTGGACCCTTTCTACAGCATGACAATAAGACAAGTAAATAATCGTCCGTCCCCCTTTTTTTTGTACACAAATTGTAGTGTACTGTATTCATCAAGTTCAAATGTCAGTTTTATTTGACACACACCCCAAGACATTCCACCCGATTGCCACCAGAGGTCACCCTTTCCAATTACATTGACTCTCACACTACTCAAACTGTTACACGTCACCCTGGACTACATTTTCCATGCTCCATTGCACTAATCACAAGCTCACCTGAAACCAATCACACACACTACATAAACCACACTCAAACTAGGGGTGTGCGATATATATCGTCTGCGATAATATCGTAATTGTTGTTTTACCGATGTGCGATTTGACATTATCGAGTATTTTGCAGAAACCATTCAAAACACCCCTAGAGCACATGCAGTGTGTTTTCTTTCACTGCATGATTCAGTCTATTAAAATGCATTTAGAATTATCACAAATTCAAGACATGGTGGCAGAAAATTTATATATTTATACCACTTCATATAGTTATTCAATTTCACACGAAGAGTGCCGTTTTTCTCCAAAAATTACCACGATTACAAATGTGACATTGAATTCAATAAACAATAAGTTAATTAAGAGACTTACGTTTTAGACACCATATTGCTTGTTTTTGCTCTATTTCGCCAACAAAAATCATTCCGAATACAGCCACAGAGCTGTTTTGTGTCTCTGAGCAACATGACGGTGTTTCGTTCTTGAATGAATCAACCGTTTAAATCAGGGGTGCCCAAACTCGGTCCTGGAGGGCCGGTGTCCTGCAGAGTTTAGCTCCAACCCTAATCAAACACACCTGATCCAGCTAATCAAGCTCTTACTAGTCATACTAGAAACTTCCAGGCAGGTGTGTTGAGGCAAGATGGAGCTAAACTCTGCAGGACACCGGCCCTCCAGGACTGAGTTTGGGCAGCCCTGGTTTAAATGATTCAGGTCAATCGCAATGACTCACTTATTAACAGTGATTTGCTGCCACCTGCTTGCGGTTTTAATTTCAAATTTCGGCTTTTTCTTTCTTTTCTTTTTTTTGTGATTTTTTTCCTGTTTTAAATAATTTCAAATATCAGTATTCAATGTTTTATGTTTAATATATCAAAACATTATTTATGCATTTGTAATTGCAGGTTAAATGCATTCATGTCTTGCATTAAACAAAATACATGTGTGTAAATACATCTAAATGCCACTTCAGATGCAGCTTCTGTGTTGATTTCATTTGCTTGGTAACAGCCCAAATGTCTTATTATTGTAATTCCCTGATTAAATGTAAGAATTCGACTCAAAAGATAATGAACACTTTTAGAAAAAATGGCTTTATATCAGTTTAAACTTATTGGAAAAGATAAATTTCTATCAGTATGAACTGACCACCACACAGAATATGAAGAATATATAAAAAAAAAGGAGTAAGCTGTCTTCGGCAGTCCTTAAGGTACCAGCACAATAACACACCCAGCAAAATATCGTCTAATTATCGTTATCGATAAAATCCCATAAAATATCGAGATATAATTTTTTGATAATATCGCACACCCCTAACTCAAACCATTACAGATGGCTGAGTATTGTTTAGCGCTTATCGCTCACCTAGTGATAGCTACTCTACGGAGCCAGTTCCCAGTCCTAGTTTCCAGTTCTAGTTGCCAGTCTAAGTCTAGTAACGTCGTGTTGCCCTGTTGCCTGTTTACTGATCTTCTGCCCGTCTTGGAATTCTCTCTCGTCTTGTTGTTTGGACTCTGTTTGCACCTCGCATGGATTATTGTTTGTCTGTTGATTACCCGTTTGTCTTGCCCTATTGGATATTGTTCGCCGGAGCCTGATCAAGTCTGTCCTTGGATTATTCTTTTGTCTTGCCTGTGCCATACCTGTTTGCTGGTGTTTCGACCCTGCCTGTTTCTGACCATGTATTTGAATAAAAGCTTGCATATGGATCCGCACATCTCTCGTCTTGTTCGCCCCGTTGCAGGGTCAAAAGTTTGGAATAATTATAATTTTGTAATGTTTTGAAACTCTCCTATATGCTGACAGAGGCTGCATTTGTTTGATTAATATATTTTAAAATGTAGTTTATTCCTGTGATGGTAAAGCTTATAATAATCAGCATTTTAGAATGGTTTCTGAATAAGCATGTGACACTGATTACCATAGTAATGCCTGCTGAAAATTCAGCTTTACCATCAGTGTAGAGTAGCACTGTTGATTCTTTTACACAAAATTGAGCAACTATGACTTTATAATCTTTTTAAATAATATTGAAATGCACTTGCTTCCATTTTACATATGCTCTTGGATTTAGCTTTACTATCTTGACTTCATCAGTTTATCCTGAGAGAGATTTTAAGGGCCTTTTTAGGGTCATTTACTGACCTCTCCACCGAACAAAGCACACACAAGATGTTTTATAGATTTGGAGAGTGAAGAAGAGAGAGAGAAAAAGGTCTGTGAAATAAACTCACACTTTAAATGCTTCTAAACATCTTTACTTGTACAAAACAATGTTCTTGTGTTTATACAGTATGTGTATGTGCATGTATAGCTTATAGTATAAAAGGGTTTGCAACAACTATTCTACAACTATTCAATGCATCAGACCTGTGCAGATTTGTCGATTTGTGCTTGTTGATGCAAAAATCTTATTAATTCTGACCTGACAGTTCACACTGAAGTCACACTGTCAAAAAATAAAAAAATAAATAAAATGAAAAAATAATATATATATATATATGATTGGAACATAGCCTGCTGGACATACTCTCAATTACTGTTCTGGATGGCAATGACCTTTTTACTGTGACTATGCTACTACAGAACATACTACTAACCGATTAAGATTACTATCAGCCATACTAACATTGTTGTAAATCATGAAGATTAGAGGGTAAGTCTTTTGAAGAAGATTCCTGATAGCTGCTGTCAGATATATTTGTGCATGATAAACATTATCAGCATTCCTGCGACGAGAAACAGAGAGAAGAAACTGCTTTCTTGTTCATGTCTATACATGTTCAGGTTCAACCTATTAAGAAGGATTACTTCTTTATTTGTCTCTTTTTAAACATATATTTAAAGAGTGACACCTAAAGGCCTATGACATTTTCTTCTGAATAAAAAAATAATAATAACAAAAACACATAATGATCTTGTTATTCTTTGAAACCCCCGTCTTTTCCATTTTGAATTTTTGATTTTGAAAGTTTTAAAGTAAACATTGAATCAAACAAAGAAATGTAAAAATAATGAAATACTACCATGATGTATAAATATGTAAAATTTATTTAAATGTATTGTTTTAATATTTTGTCAAAATAAATCTATAATAAAAAACAAACAAATACATAAAAACACAAGCTAAATAAGAAACGTAATTTTGGGGAATTCATTATTTAGATTTTTACGACAGGAACTCTTATTATTAAAGTTAAGAGGGGTCATATGATGCAATTTCAAGTTTTCCTTTCTCTTTGGAGTGTTACAAGCTGATTGTGCATAAAGAAGATCTGTAAAGTTGCAAAGACTAACGTCTCAAATCCAAAGAGATATTCTTTATAAAATTTAAGAGTCAACCACGCCTACCTAAAATGGCTCGTTCTAACACGCCCCCACATGTCTACCTCACTATGTGGAAAGATTTGCATAACGCAGCCCAAATGTTCATGCAAAGAAAGGGGTAACTTTTATTCTCACTGTAGTATTGTTGACGCTGCCACCATGTTGTGGAGATGCTGTGTGCTTCGTTGTGAAAGCGAAACTACTTTGTTTGGTCTTCCAAAAGAGGACGATATCCGCTTCGTCATGCCTAGAGCTGATACATGCTGGTTGCTGAGGAAATACATCAACTTTCACCATGGACGAAGTGGAATCCAGCCCGGGGTCGTCACATGTGGTTGCCATTCATTCGTCGGATCTCGACCCCGCCGCCTCAGCTCACTCTATCCAGGCCTCAGCGCACGCTAAGCCGGCGCTTCCCCTCACGCAAGGCCACTGTGTTTTTCGTTGTGAAAGCAAAACTACTTTGTTTGGTCTTCCAAAAGAGGACACGACTAGAAATCAGTGGTATTTACAACACTGTTCCAGAACACTTCAACCCAAATATTCAGATCTGTGCAGCACATTTTATGGAGGACTGTTTACTGATCCTGGGAGAGTAACGTTAGACTACATTGCCGGCTGTTCTGACTCACGTAAGTACGTTTTCATTTAATGGATTTGCCACTGACGATTCAAACATAAGTTTTGAGCAGTGTAGAGTAGCACTTGTTGTTTATCATTTCTCTGATCACAAATGCAGAAATTATGCACAATCTACTGTGTTAATATGAAGGAATTTTCTGGATTGATTTTTCCACAGGTTTTTGTTTCTGCATTTTTAATTACGCATTGTATTTTGTGTTTTCGGGTTACAACAGATGACGGATAATGTCCTGGAAAATTACTAGCACCTTTTCCATTTTCCTGCATATTTTTCTTACAGTGTACTGTAAGAAACAGTGTAACTCATCAACAATCGCAGGTACAAGCTACTAACAAAGTGTCTCATAAATGAAAAATAACAGTATTCAATTATTATTATTACTATTAAACAATTGCAAATAGCAGCTAACTTAATTCCTGTAACGTGTGTACTGCTAGGCGTCTTTGGTTTCCTCTTTTTGTGTAATTTAAATGGTAATTTGTGCCTTTTTATCGTTTGAGTCACTTATCAAAAGTTGCTAAAAGCTGCCAAATACATTTTAAAAATAGCTAAATTTGTTGCTAGGTGCTTCTGGAAGAAAAGTTGCTAGGGTAGTCTGAAACGTTGCTAAATTTAGCAACAAAATTGCTAAGTTGGCAACACTGCCTACTACGGAAACCCTAAAGGGAATAAATAGCCTACGAGATGGGAGGATAAAAAAAATATTTCAATACTTTTTCTCGCAATTATATCGTTGGGTATGTCTAGGGGGTTACAACAGATGACGGATAATGTCCTGGAAAATTACTAGCACCTTTTCCATTTTCCTGCATATTTTTCTTACAGTGTACTGTAAGAAACAGTGTAACTCATCAACAATCGCAGGTACAAGCTACTAACAAAGTGTCTCATAAATGAAAAATAACAGTATTCAATTATTATTATTACTATTAAACAATTGCAAATAGCAGCTAACTTAATTCCTGTAACGTGTGTACTGCTAGGCGTCTTTGGTTTCCTCTTTTTGTGTAATTTAAATGGTAATTTGTGCCTTTTTATCGTTTGAGTCACTTATCAAAAGTTGCTAAAAGCTGCCAAATACATTTTAAAAATAGCTAAATTTGTTGCTAGGTGCTTCTGGAAGAAAAGTTGCTAGGGTAGTCTGAAACGTTGCTAAATTTAGCAACAAAATTGCTAAGTTGGCAACACTGCCTACTACGGAAACCCTAAAGGGAATAAATAGCCTATGAGATGGGAGGATAAAAAAAATATTTCAATACTTTTTCTCGCAATTATATCGTTGGGTAAGTATAGGTGTCTGTATATAAATTGCGGGCGTCAGGGAGCCGCTTTCGATTGCGCGCTCTCATTTTACTTTCACTTTCACTTTTGAGATTCGCGATCACAAGGACTCTATTCTATGGAGCGGCAGTACTTACCACACATTTGACAAGATTAGATGTTTGTCATTGGTACTCAGGATCTGCAAATCATTCACCATCATCCTATCAGACAGTTCTCCTTACTCTGTGTAACGTTATGTGGTAAGTGAACTTTCATGTACTGTAATGTAACAGGCTACCACTAGCAAGCGGCTAACCTTTTAGTGGCTCCGTAGAACGCATTATTTGTTTCACGCTTCAGGCACACCCAACCACGCGCCCCCCGCCCCCCGCCCCCCCATGTCATCGTCCATCATGATGTTTCACTGCAGATATCGCAATTTGGTAGACATCGCCCAACCCTAGTACAGGTGTCCTTGTTGAATGTCTTTTTGTGTAGACGTTAATGTGAAGATCTGGTGTATGTCAGAGTTTGAGAGTGGGAGGAGAAAATATATGAATACAAGTAAAAATTCCATTAATTTTCTTCACAGAAGAATTAACAAAAAAAACATTTAAGACAGATCTACTCTCAGCGGTGTGGTTGTTAGTCAATGGTATATGCTTTTGTTGAATCCATCATCAGTATTTGTTTTTTTATTAATTTTAATATTATTTTTTTATTTATGTGTGTTTGTGTGGTATAGTCTGCCTCCCCCTGGGCACCCTAGAGCACCTCCTGAACACACCAAAGAGCCCTTGGCATATATGCGCAAAACCCAGGTACACACTCTTTCTCTTACATCTTTATCTTTATTATTCTGGCTCTCTTCATTTTTCGTCTTTATATACTGTATTTCTCTGCTTATACTCAAATGTGGCATCAAACAGTATTTCAACACTCTTGAACTCTTACTGTAAGTCACATTTTACATTTCTGAATGCCATTGCATAAGTAACATAATTTTATGACTCTTTTTTTGACTCTTCAGACAAATGACAAATTACAATTTCTCAGAACAAACTTAATTTTTCTGAGCCATTAGTTTTAATCATCTGGTGTCAAGGTCACTCACTCTACTGTATTAAGTCAGTTCTCCTCAAGTTCACAAAGGTGCAAAGGAATTACAGATGTAGTTAATCACATTAACTACAGTATAAACATGATCTGGTTATCAACATTTTGCTTCAGTAAAAATAAACTAGCATATCAATTAACATTCAAAATTTTTGGGTCAGTAAGATCTTTAAGTGTTTTTGAAAGAAGTATCTTATGCTCAGCAAGACTGGATTATGTAATCAAAAATACAGTAAAAACAATAACATTGTGGGCGATAGGGTCAAAAAAATTATCACGATCATTGTTTTCATATCAGTCGATAGCGATAATTATCACGATAAATGTCAAATCTTTATTTCTTTCAAGTTTAAAGCCAGATTTTTGCTCCAAAGTGAAAGTTGTAGAAACCAGAGCATTAATTTTCCTTAACAAAATACATAATATAGAAAAATTAATTTCTTAGTTTCTGCATGTTCTAATGAGTGATATTGTTTCAAATCAAGAAACAGGTTTGGGTTGCCTGATCATTTTAATAATAATTATATCACTTTTTGGCTCTTAGAAATGCACATTTGATAGTAGCTTGAGTTAGGATGCAGTTCATTTTGTTCATTATCAAAATCAGTAACATCTGTAAAAATTGTAGCAACCTCAGTTTTATATGGTTACATTTATTCTGACCAAGTTTTTATTTATTTATTAATTTTTTAATTAAGCATCGGTCTCCCATAGTAACATACATTTAATCATGATAAACACAGTTAAAACCACACATATAGCACCTCAATACCATGGTACAAATATAACTATATGTTTTTTAGGTATAGCCTGTATGAAAAACAGTAGTCTAAAAACATTCAGTATAAATGCACACATGCTATAACTTAATCACAATTACATACTACAATTATATAGGCCTACTATTACTCCTGTAATAAAATTCAGTGTGAATATCCCAAATTTCTGCCACAATACCATGGTGCAGTGAGTGTTACTACAGTAAATCCATGGTAAATGATGGCGATTTGTAGATTGAAAAGCCTTCTGACTGTCTCGTTGCACACAGTGTTCCTCCTGTTTGGCTTTAAACTAGTTTAAAGAGTTAGTTCACCCAGCAATGAAAATTAGCTTGTGCTTTACTTACCCTCGAAGCATCCTAGGTGTACATGACTTTCTTCTTTCAGACGAATCCAGTCGGAGTTATATAAAAAATTGTCTTTGATCTTTCAAGCTGTTTAATGGCACTCAGCGGGTGTTGCAGTTGAACAGTCCACAAGTCGTCAAATAAAGCTCGCGCATTCATAATAAAACGTGCCGCAGACGGCTCCGGGGGATGAATGTAGCGAATCCATGAGTTTTTGTAAAAAAAATATCCATATTTCAAATGTAATAAACCGTTTTCTCTCACTTCCGTTATCTATCATACGCGGATCCGTTCCGGCGGAAGGCGTATGACGTATGCGCAGTGCGCGCGCCTCTGAGATATGCTAGTCTCGCGAGTTTGTTTACAGGAGCAAAGGAAGCAAAGTTTCCTTACTTTAGCAAAGGAAAACCAGTCTCCTCTTGGTTTATATCGAAATCCTCCGACAATTTTCTTTGCAAATCTTCGGTTTGTATTTCTAATTCATGACCGGCGTGTTGTTTTGTTCTCTCTCCGCATTCGTCACTAGTCACGCAACGCCGCGCATCTTACGTCATCCGCCGGAACTGCTTCAGTGGATGACAGTCAGCGGAAGTGAGAGAAAAGTGTTTATTACGTTTGAAATATGGATATTTTTCTTACAAAAACTCATGGATTCGCTACAAGGGGCCTTTATTCATCCCCCGGAGCCGTCTGCGGCACGTTTTATTATGAATGTGCCAGCTTTATTTGACGACTTGTGGACTGTTCAACTGCAACACCCGCTGAGTGCCATTAAACAGCTTGAAAGATCAAAGACAAGTTTTAATATAACTCCAACTGGATTCGTCTGAAAGAAGAAAGTCATATACACCTAGGATGCTTCGAGAGTAGGTAAAACACAAGCTAATTTTCATTTTTGGGTGAACTAACCCTTTAAATCACCGAGTCATTTGTGTTCATCGCTGAATTCAAGTGCTTCACACTGGATCTCACAGCGCTGCTTAATGCTCGCGTGACCGAGTAAACGCATCTGCTCTAGTGAGCTCGCACCGCGCGACAGTTTGAACTTTGATCCGAGCGGATAAATAGTCCGTGTGTGCTAGAATCCCTTACAATTGATCTATATTTCATAAACAGGCATTACTTGCATGGTCATTAATCTTTAAGCACAACTTCTCCCCTCACCGTTACTTCATGTGGAACAATCAAGACATTGTATATAAGAGAAAATCTTTGTTTTTTAGTAGTTGGTTTGAGAAAAACATTTTGATTGTTTCCCAGTTATTTAACTCAGAAGATCTTATTTTAAGTTACGAAGAATTCTTATGTAAATTAAATTTTCCAGTAACTCCCAAAGAATTCTCCTTTGTCATGGACGCTATTCCTAAAGGAGCTGTTATGCTTTTAAGGGACTCTGTTAGATCACTTTATCTATTTCTTTAGACCCATTTGAAATCCCTGTAGGAAAACTATGCTTTTTGCCACATCCTTCACCACATAACTATAAGATTAGATCGCTTTTTCAAAAAGAGCTTGTAACAACTCCATATGCGATGTCTTATTGGAAGAATGTGGTTGATTATATTGAATGGAAAAAGTATGGACTCTGTCTTCGAAATACATCATACCTAACAAGGTTAGAGAAATCTCATTCAAATTGTTACACAGATTTTACCCAGCTAAAGTGTTTTTGAAAAGGTTTAAATCAGACATAGATACAAGCTGTTCTTTTTGTGGTGACCCTAATGAAACTGATATGCATATCTTTTGGGATTGTCCTCACACACAGCTATTTTGGATTTAATTTTCTAATGTTATCAATCGTAGTGTATTCCAGGCTTTCTCTCTGCTTTTTAAGGATGTACTGTTTGGCTTCTTTAATATACAAAAAGATCAAATTAATGAATATTTTATTATTAACCTATTATTACTTCTTGCTAAATTTCATATTCACTGCAGTAAATTCACTCATCAAAATCCTTTATATATTGTTTATAAAAAAGAGGTTCAACAGTATATCCAGACTATTTCATCTTCCAAGAATTTCAAGGCTTTTAAAACGGTTAATTTATTTTGTTAAATCTTTCGTTTCGTATTATTTATTTATTGTTATATACGTCTATAAATGGTGCTTTGCATGTAATGTCAACTCTTTGTATGTAATGTTGATATTCTCTGTATTTTTATATTTGGTACCTTGGCATTAATATAAAAAAATAAACGGTCCGTGTGGCGCGATTCAAATGGGTCGCGCTGTTTTGTTACGCTTTTGGCGCATAAACATTATATCGAACATTTATCGAACTCTTCATATCATTGTATCGAGGAAAATTATATAGTGATAATTATCGTTATCGAAGTATCGCCCAGCCCTATTGTGAAATATTACAATAAAAACGTCAGTTTTCTATTTTAACATATTTTAAAATGTATTTAAATATGTATTTTATTTCTGTGATGGCAAAGCTGAATTTTCAGCAGCCATTGCTCCAGTCTTCAGTGTCACGTGATTCTTCAGAAATCATTCTAATATAAAACATGTATTATTACTTAAAGCAGTTGTTCTGCTTAATATTTGTGAGGATATGTTTTATTTCAGGATTTTTTTAATTTAACCTTTTGTAACATTATAAATGTCTTTACTGTCACGTTTGATCAATTAAATGTATCTTCTGAAAAAAAAAAAAATCTTACTGACTCTCAAATCTCATTAGTCATTATTTGTAACCATAGACTGTATAAAAACATGGACGTAGTGTCCGTGACGTCACCCATAGATTTCCGAAGAGCACTTTTGAAGCTCAAAAGTGGGCGGAGCCAGCCGTCGCCATCTTGGCAGTGCATCACCGCGCGTCACTCCCGGATAATCGAAAATGGGCTGGACAATAATTCAATATCAATATGTATCGCGATATAATTTTTT
>NW_015505419.1:390359-433297 GCF_001515645.1 Sinocyclocheilus grahami | reverse complement strand
GACTCGGAGCTACCCTTTTTTCTGGCTGAAGCACATTTGTTTCAATCTATAAGAATAATCAGCCTACACTACCAGTCAAACAGTCAAAAGCAGTAAGATTTCTTCTTTTTTTAAAAGAATTTTCTTCTGCTCACCAAGCCTGCATTTATTTGACCCAAAGTACACCAAAAATTGACAATTTTTGAAATATTTTTACTATTTAAAATAACTGCTTTCTATATGAATATATTTTAAAATTTAATTTATTCCTTTGATCAAAGCTGAATTTTCAGCATCATTACTCCAGTCTTCAGTGTCACATGATGCAGAAATCATTCTAATATGCCGATTTGCTGATTATCACTATTTAAAACAGTTGAGTATATATTTTTTTCAGGATTCTTTGATAAATAGAAAGATCCAAAGATCAGCATTTATCTGAAATAAAAAGCTTTTGTAACATTATACACTATGATGATAACGACAATTTATAATGTTACAAAAGATTTCTATTTCAGATAAATGCTGTTCTTCTAAACTTTCTATTCAACAAAGAAACCTGAAAAAATTCTACTCCGCTGTTTTTAACATAATAATACATGAATTTTTAGCAGCAAATCAGAATATTAGAATGATTTCTGAAGGATCATGTGACTGGAGTAATGATGCTAAAAAATATAGCTTTGAAATCACAGAAATAAATTACATTTTAAAATATTTTCAAATAGAAAACAGTTATTTTAAATAGTAAAAATATTTCAAAATGTTACTGTTTTTGTGTTACTGTCATTTTGGATTAAATAAATGCAGGCTTGGTGAGCAGAAGAGACTTCTTTAAAAGCATTAAAAATCTTACTGTTAAAAAACTTTTGACTGGTAGTGCATGTTAGGGAGCAGGTTGCTGAAGCCACGCCCACCTAGCTCGACGGTGGTGACAGCAGCGGCAATCCACCTGTCACTCAAGTGGCCACGCCCTTAATTATGCAGAACTTTAAGGCTTAATATAATTTAAACAGATGACTTATAAAAAAATTCACCCCCCTCACAGTTGTCATGAAGGGCAAAATTAGCTATATAGACCAAAATCATTTTTGAACCAGGCTGTAAACATGTTTTTTTCTGCTGTAAAGTCGGCCATTTTAACATGGGGAGTCTATGGGATTGACTCCCTTTTGCAGCCAGGCTCTAGCGGCCAGTTGATGAATTACAGTTTAAGTCACTTCCGTGTTGGCTTCACGAGAGAGAGTGGGAGGTTGCCGCTTGTTTGTAACATGACCATACTCGTTTTGGTGAGATGTTTTGCTTGAAAAGTATGTGCTATTTTATTTACAATAGATTTCACTCGTTTTTTATTTTGTTATATTTAGCGAAGACATTCATACATTGGGTGTGGCCTGAGTGTCCAAACACATTTTTGGAGCCATGCAGAGTGCATAGACGACTGATAGTTTGTCTTGTGTGTGTTTGTTGTAGGTGAACTGGGAGAAGAGGATCCTGAAGAGTTTGAACAGTATGTGCACTGAGTTGGGAATTCCATTGGCACGGAAGGTAAAGGTTTATTTCATTGTATGTACAATGACACATGTGCGTTTGAGCAATTAAACTGTCTTTTTTTTTCCTTTTATACAGCGGCCAGTCCCAGAGCAGAAAGAGCTGACAAATAAATGGAACGAGATGGGAACTGATGAACCAGGTAATGCAGACACTCACAGTCTGTTCTTCCACTCTGACATACTCAAGGTTACATCCCAGTGTGTGTGTGTGTGCGTGCGTGCATGTGTGTTCATGCATTGCAGAATGTTTACACACAGAGGTTTGGCTCACACACAGAAGCCCTGAGCAGTATAACAGCTCCATAACAATGCTATCAGTTTGCAGTGTATATGATAACATTCACCGCTTTCTGCAGGACACTGGCATAAACAGCCCTTCCTGTGAATCCAGAGCATGTCCAGATGCCTGGACCACATCCCAATTACTAAAGCTATTGCTTACCTTCTTCCTTGCGTTCTTTCTTCTGCTTGCACTTTGATTCTCTTGTTCTTGTTCTGTCTTACAATTTCAGCACGACTTTCAAAACATAAAGTAATATTGCCAGATTAACAGATTTTGTTCATGTTAGAGGATTACTTGCAAAATGAAAATTTGGTCATCATTTATCACTCACTCACTCACTCACTCATTTAGTTGGTTAACATGTTTTTTTCCCTTCTTTGGAACACAAAGGTTTATGCTCTTTTCCAATTGGATGGGGATTTTTGTATGTCCAAAAAAATACACTCATTTAGTTGGTTAACATGTTTTTTTCCTTCTTTGGAACACAAAGGTTTATGCTCTTTTCCAATTGGATGGGGATTTTTGTATGTCCAAAAAAATACATTGGAAGTATCATATACATCATATAAAATCATATACAAATTGTATGCCATATTCCAGGTCTTCTGAAGCTGTATAATAGCTGTCTGAGATTTTGGAAAGTTGTTATTTATTTAAACAAGTAGTAATACTCCAGTACTGCATTTTTTTCTGTGTGTACTTTATATATATTTTTCTGATCAGTCGCCAGAGTTTTAAAAACTGACAGCATCTTTTAGCTGTTATTAATCATTGTGGATGTGAAATGCCACAGATAACAGAGAGCAATTAAGATACTGAGGTTGCAAGTTAAGGTTCCCATTACTTAAAGAGCTATTATGTCTGCTGCATTATAAAAACTATAACAATGTCTTTGACATTATTGCAGGGTTAAGATTGAGAGAATTTCGTCATCATGTTTTCAATGACACTAATTGGTAGGCTATTATAATATACAAGTTTGGAAGCACTCAGATCTGTGTTTTCTTATTGCAGACCTAAGCAAATTCAGGCCTGTCTACGCACCCAAAGACTTCATTGAGGTGGGTCTCACTTACATAATCAAATCAGTTTATTGAAAACATCCGGTCCAGATGAGAAAGATAGGCCTGGATATGAAACAGCTGATTGGATTCCCTCGGGAAATGTTCAGTTAAATTACTCTCGAGTGAGAATTGACTGAGCGGTTGTTTTGATAGCACCACAGAGCCACTGTGTTTACACTTATGAATGGTTTATTTATTGCTGGCTATATATAATTGGCATATTCAGCTGGGATAAGAGGGTTTTGTAGAAGGTTGTAGCATTTATCATGTCTCACTTTTTACTATACATATGTATTCTTATTTAGGTAATATGAAACATAATATTTCTTGTTGTGTAGGTGTTGGTTGGTTTAAAAAACCCAAATAACGAGCGCAGTGACGATCTCACAGTCAGAAGCCACTGGGGATTAATCCAGGTTTCCCTCAACGTCCGTGACATTCCTCAAATGGTGAGTCTCCCTTTTTTTATTTCACTTCCTTCTATTTTTTTTAATGTCAAGACACAAAGAATGTGCATCGTGACTGCTGATTATCATCTGAAACCATTTCTTTAAACAAATTACAGTAATCAAGGGTTAGAGAAAAAGCTAAATGATTGTGGAAACTATCTTGGTGCTCACTGCCTTTTTTTCACCAGCTGAAGCTTTGATTCATTTTGATTTTCAATGTTTTTTGTGGAGTTTGACATGCTGAATACCAAAATCATATTTTTGTTTAACAGCATTAACAGCGGTCAAAGAAATATTACAAGCTAACTAACAGGGTTTTTGCGGGTCTTAAAGAAGTCTTAAAAAGTCTTACATTTAGTTGTATCAAATTTAAGGCCTTAAAAAGTCTTAAATTGTACAAGAAAGTCTTAATTATGATTTCAAGAGGTCTTAAATTTGGGGACGGAAAGACCAGAATTGCGATATGGCTGAATGTGATGATTAAACTTCAAAAGGCTATGATTTGATTTCATGAAATAAACATGAGCGCTGCATGTTCTAAGTCCGGTGCAGCGCTGCTTTGTGTTCTGCTGCTACCGGGGAAACAGTTATATTTCTACAAAACGCTCCACCCGCTGGCAGAGAATGAATGAGCATTTTCAATAAAACTGTTGTTTTGTTCAGAGTTCAGACCAATGCGAAAATCGACCCATGTTTTTACCTTGCAAACACGCAGAGCTTTAAATGTGAACTGGTGGATCGATAAGAAGACAATGCATTATAAAAATCTAAAGAGCATAGGGGTGTGCGATATGTATGGTCTGCGATAGTATCGTTGTTGTTGTTTTAATGATGATTTGATATTATCGAGTATATCTCGAAAAGCAAACAAAACACCTACAGAGGGCACGCATACATTAGATGATGAAGTCTAGCAGGTTAGACTAATGCACGCATTTAGAGTGCTTTCTTTCACTGCATTAATCAGTCTATTAAAATGCATTTAGAATTATCACATCATTCAAGATATGGGGCAGAAAATTGATATATTTATGTAATTTCATATAGTTAATATCACACGAAGAGTGCTGTTTTTTTCTCCAAAAGTCAGCATGATTACAAATGTGATATTGATTTTATACAACAGTTCAATAAACAAGAAGTTAATATTAAGAGACTTACGTTTTAGACACCGTATTTCCTGCTTTTGCTCTATTTCTCCAACAAAACCCATTTCAAACACAGCCACAGCACTTTTTGCGTCTCTGAGCAACACGATGGTGTTTCGTTCCTGAATGAATCAACCGTGTAAATGATTCGGTTCAGTTGCAATGACTCACTTAACAGTGACTTGCTGCCACCTACTGGCAGTTTTAATTTCACGTTTAAGGTACCTTTTCATTTTTAAAATAATTTCATACTTCAGTTTTCAATGTTTTATGTTTAAAATATTAAAACATTATTTATGCATTTGTAACTGCAGGTTGGAGTATTCCATGTCCCTCAGAGCTGCAAATACATCTAAATGCCATTTCAGATGCAGCTTCTGTGTTTCCTCTGCATTGCAAAGATCAATTTTGTTGATACTGATTTCATTTGCTTGGTAACAGTCCAAATGCAAGAATTTGACTCAAAATATGGTGCACACTTTTAAAGAAAAAATGGCTTAGAAGTAAAAATGCCCATAAAACTAGTTGGAAATGATTACTTTCTATCACTGCTGTGAACTGACCACACAGAATATGAAGAATATAAGCTGAATATAAGAGTCAGCTGTCAGCACAATTAGAGATAAGCTATCAGCACTATAACACACTCTATAGCAAAATATTGTCTAATTATCGTTATCGATAAAATCCCAGAAAATTATCGAGATATAATTTTTTGTCAATATCGCACACCCTAATTTGTTATTTAATTGATATAATACTTTATTGATAATAATTGTTTAAATTAATATAATAATTAATACTTTTGACTCGTCCATTTTCTTAAAAATGGTTTAAAGGCTGAAATGTAAAGTTGATCATTTTATAAAACGTTTTGTTTTTGTGAAAACTTGTATCTGAACTGTAAATTATGCTTTTTACAGTTTAATATGGTACTATAGACATTGCCCTACCCCGCTCATATGGTATTAATTTTATTTGTGCAGGTCTTAAAAAAGTATTTAAAAAGTCTTAAATTTGAGCTTAAAAATCCTGACTAAAAAAAACGTATAAAAGCTAATCTGTTATTACTCATGCATAAAAATTACATGCACAGTACTGAGCTAACAACATTGAGTCGTCCAGAACTTCATAAGTGTATGCTGGATGTTCCCACAATGCTCTGGAATGTTCAAGAAAGCACTAGAATAATACAGAATGTTATAGAAACTTCTAGTATGTTCCAATGCTCGCAAAAGCAAAATATCTTTAAAAACATGCAAAATTAGTACAAAAATGTTTCTGTACTAAACCAATGTTTCAGAATTAATAACAGGTTCTAAAATTTACCTGACTTAAATATTTACCAGAATAATGATGTTACGTGCAAATAAATAGTACAATAATAATTAGCACCACAGAATTACACAACCATAACATTTGAAGTGAAACTAATTTTTGTTACATTGTCTCATGCATTGTCTCACAATAATTATAAATGATCATAAATATAACCCACGTCCATTGGTAGGGATGAGATTTTTTGACCAGTTATTTGTATTTGTTGCAGAGGGAAATGTATCCAGAACTAGGTCTTACTTATGGACAGCTTGGTATAGACGATCACACTCATGTTCCTCCAGGTAATTATTTACACATTTCATCCATAACATGATGAGTAATGGGGTAATATTACATGGGATGAGCTCTACTACCGTCAGATCCCTTTCACACTAGTCCAAATAGGATGTTCCTCCTGTTTTTGATAAACTCTTCTCTTACTGTCACGCCACAAGTCAACAGAGGCTTCACCTAAACTCTGCTTGTAATGTTTTGACCCTATGAACTCTCTATGTAGTGTGTTTATGTATTGTATTTAATGTTACCAAAGAGGTTCAGTGCTCGTGTTTAAATATTGGTGTTGCCCTCTCACTTCTTTTCTGTTTCTCCGCTGTTTCAACACAGATTTGTTTGAGAGTGAGCACATTCACATTGGAAAAAAAGGTAAAAATAAACTCTCTTTGTCGTTATCATGACACGAATGCTTGTTTAATACTGCTTTATCACTGGGTCTTGTGGAGAATATTTGTTTAATATTTGACATTCCATTCCCCCTAAAATAATACAGTACTGGTCAGATTTTGAAGGCAGCATAGATGCTTCCTCCACTGCCTGTGATATCCCATGATGCTATACATAAAAAAAACAGAATGGTGTAAATTTAGTACAATTATAATTGTTTTCAACACTGATAATAATAAGAATTGTAACCCAAGTACTAAATCAGCATATTAGGATGATTTCTGAAGGATCATGTGACAATTGAAGAATGGGTTAATGGCTGCTGAACATTCAGATTTGCCATCACATGAATGTATATGCTGATACATTTTAAAACATAATAAAATAGAAAACAGTTCAGTTGTAATAATATTTCACAATATTACTGTTTTACTGCATTTTTGATCTCTTGAATGTGCTCCAGATCATTAGACATTATATTACGGTTTTCTTTAGGATGCACCTTCATGTACAAAACAATACTTGTTTTGTCAGTGACAGATTTGGCATCAAGGCAGCTGCTTTAGGTTTTAGACACATCCAGAAGGTTTCTCTCAAAAAGTGTTTACTAAGATGTGTTAGGGTCCCACTTGTTTTTCTGCATTTCTGTAGTGGTGAGCGAGCAAGACAGTGCAGCGGCGCAGCAGTACAGCAGACAGGGCTGCCCCACCGGTCTCAGGGCCCAGCTGTGGTCTCTCATCCTGAATACTACTAATGATCCTGAGGTAATGACTCCATTTCAAACTGCATTTAGAAAGGGGACACTGTTTTGACAGTTATTCCAGATGGAAGTGAGCCAGTGAATTTGTGTGTGTGTGTGTGTGTGTTTATGTTATGGTACTGCCCTGCACTTATCAGAGTCTTCACTTGAAGTGCTTCTTTAGAGTAAAGTGGTTTCAGTAGCCATTTTCAAAGGGAATATGTACAGTGGGGCAAAAAAGTATTTAGTCAGCCACCAATTGTGCAAGTTCTCCCACTTAAAAAGATGAGAGAGGCCTGTAATTTTCATCATAGGTATACCTCAACTATGAGAGACAAAATGAGAAAAAAAACCCCCAGAAAATCACATTGTAGGATTTTTAAAGAATTAATTGGTAAATTCCTCGGTAAAATAAGTATTTGGTCACCTACAAACAAGCAAGATTTCTGGCTCTCACAGACCTGTAACTTCTTCTTTAAGAGGCTCCTCTGTCCTCCACTTGTTACCTGGATTAATGGCATCTGTTTGAACTCGTTATCAGTATAAAAGACACCTGTCCACAACCTCAAACAGTCACACTCCAAACTCCACCATGGCCAAGACCAAAGAGCTGTCAAAGGACACCAGAAACAAAATTGTAGACCTGCACCAGGCTGGGAAGACTGAATCTGCAATAGGTAAGCAGCTTGGTGTGAAGAAATCAACTGTGGGAGCAATTATTAGAAAATGGAAGACATACAAGACCACTGATAATCTCCCTCGATCTGGGGCTCCATGCAAGATCTCACCCCGTGGGGTCAAAATGATCACAAGAACTGTGAGCAAAAATCCCAGAACCACACGGGGGGACCTAGTGAATGACCTGCAGAGAGCTGGGACCAAAGTAACAAAGGCTACAATCAGTAACACACTGCGCCGCCAGGGACTCAAATCCAGTGCCAAATCGTGTCCCCCTGCTTAAGCCAGTACATGTCCAGGCCCGTCTGAAGTTTGCTAGAGAGCATTTGGATGATCCAGAAGAGGATTGGGAGAATGTCATATGGTCAGATGAAACCAAAATAGAACTTTTTGGTAAAAACTCAACTTGAGGAGAAAGAATGCTGAGTTGCATCCAAAGAACACCATACCTACTGTGAAGCATGGGGGTGGAAACATCATGCTTTGGGGCTGTTTTTCTGCAAAGGGACCAGGACGACTGATCCGTATAAACGAAAGAATGAATGGGGCCATGTATCATGAGATTTTGAGTGAAAACCTCCTTCCATCAACAAGGGCATTGAAGATGAAACGTGGCTGGGTCTTTCAGCATGACAATGATCCCAAACACACCGCCCAGGCAACGAAGGAGTGGCTTCGTAAGAAGAATTTCAAGGTCCTGGAGTGGCCTAGCCAGCCTCCAGATCTCAACCCCATAGAAAATCTTTGGAGGGAGTTGAAAATCCATGTTGCCCAGCGACAGCCCCAAAACATTACTGCTTTATTGGTCTTATGAAGTATTCTAATTTGTTGAGATGGTGGGTTTTTGTAAAATGTGAGCCAAAATCATCACAATTAAAAGAACCAAAGACTTCAACTACTTCAGTCTGTGTGCATTGAATTTATTTAATACACGAGTTTCACAATTTGAGTTTAATTACTGAAATAAATGAACTTTTCCACGACATTCTAATTTATTGAGATGCACCTGTTTATAACTGTTTAAAGTTTGGGGTCAGTATGATTTTTTTTATTTATTTTTTTTTTAAGAAATTGTTACTTTTACTCAGCAAGAACATATTAAATTGATCATAAGTGACAATTATATAAAAAATTCCAATAATCTCTATTCCTTTGAACTTACTATTCATCAAAGATTCCCAATGAAAATGTCAAATGGATCATGGTGATACATTGATAATAATAAGAAATGTTTCTTGAGCACAAAATCAGCATATTAGAATGATTTATAAAATATCACGTTGACACTAAAGACTCAAGTAATGACTGTGAAAAATTCAGCTTTGCCATCACAGGAATACATAGCATTTAAAAAAAAACCATTCTTAAATTATAATGTTTTACAATATTACTGTTTTTACTGTATTTCTAATCAAATTAATGACCTTGGTGAACACAAGAGACTTCTTTCACAAACCCCAGTCTATAGTAGACCCCAGGTAGTGTATATATACCATACTTTTTTCTCCCTTTCTTACAAACACAGTCATGCACAGATCCTCAAACATATATAAAACTACCATAAATATTTAGGTACCTTTAAACAGATGCAACCATTTGTATATCTTAATTGTCATTTATGGCAGTTGGTGTGAACATGTGCCAGAACTGACATTTTATGGGTATTTATTTGTACTTATCAGACACATTCATGGCTGAAATGTTCCATATGCTGTCTAAATTACAGTTTCAGAGTACAAGTAGTAAAAGCATTACACTGTTTTATGAGGGTTAATAAAAATTTAATATAAGATGTAAACATTTTTACAGTAGAGATTTTGTTAAGGCTCAAATCAAGTTGAGATCAGAATTAAGTATGTTTGGTTGGTGTGAAACCAGTTTTTGCTGATGTGTACCATATTTGAGCCATATCTGAGTTTGCTTTAAAAGGTGGTTTGGTAGCTGCTATTAATGATGTATAATTTGCATGCTTTTTATAGCATAATGCCTTTCAAAATGTGAAAAGACATTTGAAATTGTATGCTGGTCCAGACCAAGCAGTCCAGTCAAGTGTGAAAACAGTCATAATCCTTCCTAATAAAATTTGCTTTGAGTTGCTTGTGGGGCAGAAATGACAGAGCAGGTACCCACTGTGATTTTTCACACTGGCCATCTAATAGCTGCCATTTTCAGATGTGAAACAATGTCTCCCAGCTGGCTGATGGGTCCTTGGGCCTTCATTAAAGCAGTGAAACAGCATCTGGAGAATGTACTTTTCCTATGTGTTAATAAGAAGACAAACACCCGGCGTGGGGCGACACATTTTAAACAAGTAGAGTAATCCCTCACTTTTTGAGCTAGTGCTGTAGATGTGGGCAGGACAGGAGCCAGTGGAATGACAGAGAGGGGAAGAGGGGAAATCACAAGAGGTTTAAATGTTTCAGGTGGAACAATTATGTAACTGCTGATAAAGCAGCTGTCTGGATGACAGCGACCAGCTCACATGCCTATTCTCAGAAAAATGGGGAAAATTATCCTCTCCCTCTGGGTAACAGGAGGGCAATGGGCTTTTAAAAAGACTCATGATTGGAGCCTGTCTTAGGGCGTAAATGTTTAAAATGATAAGGGATAATCAAAGGTAATTATGATAAAGTTAGCTTGCAGTTATGATTTCCAAGTAAGAACTTCCTGGGAGGACTTGTCTTCAATGCAGGAAAATTGAAAGTTTTTGACTACAGTGTCTCTTCATGAACAGTATTATTGGTATGGTAACACTTTACTATAGGGACCAATTCTCACTATTAACTAGTTGCTTATTACACTGAACAAAATTATAAATGCAACACTTTTGTTTTTGCCCCCATTTGTCATGAGCTGAACTCAAAGATCTAAGACTTATTCTATGTACACAAAAGGCCAATTTCTCTCAAATATTGTTCACAAATCTGTCTAAATCTGTGTTAGTGAGCACTTCTCCTTTGCCGAGATAATCCATTCACCTCACAGGTGTGGCATATCAAGATGCTGATTAGACAACATGATTATTGCACAGGTGTGCCTTAGGCTGGCCACAATAAATGGCCACTCTAAAATGTGCAGTTTTATCACACAGCACAATGCCACAGATGTCGCAAGTTTTGAGGGAGCGTGCAATTGGCATGCTGAATGCAGGAATGTCCACCAGAGCTGTTGCCCGTGAATTGAATGTTAATTTCTCTACCATAAGCCGTCTCCAAAGGCATTTCAGGGAATTTGGCAGTACATCCAACCGGCCTCACAACCGCAGACCACGTGTAACCACACCAGCCCAGGACCTCCACATCCAGCATCTTCACCTCCAAGATCGTCTGAGACCAGCCACCCGGACAGCTGCTGCAACAATCGGTTTGCATAACCAAAGAATTTCTGCACAAACTGTCAGAAACCGTTTCAAGGAAGCTCATCTGCATGCTCGTCGTCCTCATCGGGGTCTCGACCTGACTGCAGTTCGTCGTCGTAACCGACTTGAGTGGGCAAATGCTCACATTCGATGGCGTCTGGCACTTTGGAGAGGTGTTCTCTTCTCTTCAACCTGATCAACTCTATGCGAAGGAGATGTGTTGCACTGCGAGAAGCAAATGGTGGTCACACCAGATACTGACTGGTTTTCGGACCCCCCAATACAGTAAAACTGCACATTTTAGAGTGGCCTTTTTGTTGTGGCCAGCCTAAAGCACACTTGTGCAATAATCATGCTGTCTAATCAGCATCTTGATATGCTACACCTGTGAGGTGGATGGATTATCTCGGCAAAGGAGAAGTGCTCACTAACACAGATTTAGACAGATTTGTGAACAATATTTGAGAGAAATAGGCCTTTTGTGTACATAGAAAAAGTCTTAGATCTTTGAGTTCAGCTCATGAAAAATGGGGGCAAAAACAAAAGTGTTGCATTTATAATTTTGTTCAGTGTAGCATGCATATATTGGCTGTTTATTAGTACTTATAAAGCACATATTCTGCATGACCATATTTTACATCCCTAATCCTACCCAATGCCTAAACTTAAAGGGATATTTCACCTTCAGTTGCTAGTCCCCATTGACTTCCATAGTATGAAAAAAAACACTATGCAAGTCAATGGGAACCAGCAACTGAAGGTGAACTATCCCTTTAATATCTACCTCACTAACTATTAATAAGCAGCAAATTAGGAGTTTGGAATGGTTTGAATGGTTAATAGCCAGAATTGGACCTTAAAATAAAGTGTGACCATATTATTCTAATGTAATTATATATATGAAAAATGAAATATATCATATATATATACAGTGGGGAAAAAAAGTATTTAGTCAGCCACCAATTGTGCAAGTTCTCCCACTTAATAAGATGAGAGAGGCCTGTAATTTTCATCATATATATATGAAAAATGAAAATGGCATTTAGTTATAAAAAAATATTGCACGACTATAAAAATAAATATCATAGATGATTTAGATCTGGTTCTAATTATCTGCAGTGATCTGTTCCAGTACAGCCTTTTGTGACATTTAACATTTTTGACCCAGCAATCTTATTAATATGCTGCTTACAATAGCAATTTAATTCGTTAATTGGTTAGTATAATTAACTTAGCTGTAATGACTGGGGATAGTTTGATCTGCGTATAGGTGCTTCTTTATCCATTATGTATTGGTTAATTCAATTCAGCAGACTGAGATAAATTGACTCTGTGTCAATTCTTTTGTTTTTATTTCATTAAACAGGACATAACACATTATGAACAGCTGAAGGCTAGAGTCATACACCATGACCTGCTGGTGGACAACCTAATATATAAGGTACATTTACAGTATAGTTTATTTGATGGAAATGGTTTTGTATACACCATTTGTTCTATTGAATATTCTATAATAGGTTTTAACAAATAGAGAGTAATAGTTCTGAAAGACCCATCTCTTCCAAGATCAAGCTTACAGTATATGCTTAACTGGTAAACAGATACAATGGCAATAGGATTAAATTGTTTTTGTTTGCAATACTATTATGTATTTAAAAATTGTCCCATTTTTGTACCCCTAGTGCATCTGTTTTCTGATTAAAATGCCTGATGATTTTTCTTCTCAGGATGTGAAGCTTACTGCAAGTAATGACGATTACTACTTTGTGTTTGAGGACTATTTATATCAAGTGAGTTAATGCATGTCACTCTCTGTTACACATATACAACACAACCTTTCAGTCAGCTGATTACAAATGAGAATTCTCACAAATGAGAGTCTTTGGTAATCAAAGGAGGAGAACATTTCCCAAGTTAGTTTGAACTTGACTTTGATAGAGGTCTTTGAACACGTATATTGCTGTAGACTAAACTCGTGAGAATGTTACCCATGTAAAATCATGCTCTTTGACCTCGTGTACCTAAAACCAGATAGATACAGATAGGACTGTTGTGTAGTCGCACAGATAGACCTCTCGAAATAGACTTCTCTATTCATGGGGAATTCATGAGTCATATGAGCTTTATTAAATTTCCACTGCTTGATATTCACTTTCACCACAAAATCATAATCAAGTTTAATTTGCAGGTTAATTTTTCCTATAAAATAGCTAAACATGCTCAGATACACTGCCTTTAATATGAGGCCTTTTTAGGGAATAATGCACTCTTCCTAAATTAGTTTAATAAATGGTTATGAAAAAATTAAGTTCAGCAATTATTCCTGAAGAGCAAGCAATTTGAGAGAGATTTTTTAAAGTTGCTGTTTACTTGTGTTTCATTAGCTGGTATCCTCTGGACAACCATCAATATTCCTCTTTACTTCTGTCCTGAGACTGTTTGTGTCTGAGTTTTCTCTCAAATATTCAACAGAAATAGCCAGTTGTTTGGAGCTTCACAAGCACATTGTGTTGTCACTATGGAACAGTAATACGAATTGCAGGTGTGAGGTGATAAAGGAGCTGGACTGCTTGTAAATATTGGTTTAGTGTGAACTCTTTTGGTAGTTCAAGAATTTCAGACGCTGTGTGGTCATGATATGATTATTAGAGAGGTGAATTTTATGAAAAGTAGGGTCAAAATTGTCATAATTACTATTCAGTCCAAAAACGTCTCTTTGTAGTGTATTAGCAAGAGCGAACAGATATTCAAACTCTAAAGGTTCTCTGTGATGACATTGCTTTATTATAATATAGTATAATATAATGGAACTTGGCCGAGCACAATTTGCAACCACAATGCTAGGGTGTTGTGAGAGGTTGCCAGGGTGTTACTGTGTGGTTGTTTTTTGTTTGCAAATACCAAAAAATATTTCAAAATATGAAAAAAAAGACTTGGTTGGAGCTTTTAGGTCACTAGCACTGTATTTGGCCACTTATGGTTATAAAAGCTTTAGAAATGCATTAAAAACAATTGAAGAAAATGCAGTTACTGAAAAACCGCCATCATGGAAAGCAGATATAACTGATTTTAAAAAGACTGCTGTTTTTAAAATTAATTATATTTCCATTTTGAGGTAATAAAAAAAGAAAGAACATATCTGCTTGACCTCTGCAGGCTAAAGCTCTAAAGTGGCTCTTCAAATGCAATTGGACCAGGAAATAAGCAATAGCAAAGATACAATGTGTGAGTAATCCATGTCTGTGTGTGCTGGCAATTATAGCGTTATGCAGTGATGACGGATTTTTGTAGGCCAACCCGGAAGTTAGTTTCACTCTGATTTTCTTACCAAAACCTAATTGTTTTTTTTTTCTTCCAGAAACGGCTATAAACAACTATACTATAGTCACTAGCATTAAGCTTATGACAACTTTTTAAGTGTTTATGTAAAACGATTTTTCCTACAAGTTTTAGAATAGTTTGCAAGTGTGATAAACACACTGAGGCTGTAAAAGCAGACTAGTGAGTAGATGATTTTACCTGTTCGGTGTGATGTTTAATGTTCCCGATAACATTTGTAGTCCTGTTAAGCCACTTGCTAGCAAGCTTTTACTGGTCTTGCTGGCACAAGTTAGCAGATTAATAAAAGCTTTTACTGATCTAATTATGTCATAGAATAAAACATGAAAATTCAGTTTGTGATAACGTAACAGCCATTTAACCAAAAACCAATTCAAAAACCCCATTGTCTTCAGGACGATAGAACAGGAAATGCTAAAATGCTAACTCAATTCCTGTTTTTGGCCTTCAAAAATCATCCCTGCATCACTCTATTTTTCCATTGTTTTTCTCCACAGGTCTTGCTGTGTTTTTCTCGAGACACTGCAGTCCTGGAGCATTTCAACTACAACTGTGCTACACCGCCTAAATCTTGCATCCAAAGTAATGTCTTTTGAATATTTAGCTTTGTTGATATAATATCTTCCTTAGCTTCTTTTCAGTCTATAAAATGTATTTTTCTCAGGCAAGTCTGGCTCAGAGCAGTGTGCTGTGGTTTACCCCCCGAATGGTGAGAGAGAAGCTTTTACAAGCACAGTATTTGCATCAAAGCATGTCCCAGCATGCACCTTATAGTCTTCATTTGTTGAATTCTCTGAAATGTGTCAGAAACCAGGGCCAGTGCATTTAATAGATGATTTATTCGTTTTCAGTTTTCCAAAATAATTTTGTAATAACAGTAATTGTTATAACAGAAAATGACCTATCTGTCCCATAGGTGTCATTCCATTTCATGGATTCTCAATGTATGGTGAGTATGAAGAATAAAGCACATAACCTCAAAAAGCTAAATATATTTAGTAAACAATCATCTATCTGTATCCTGTGCTGCAGTTGCACCACTGTGTTTCTTATATAATGAGCCTTCGAAGCTGTACAGCGTATTTAGAGAGATGTATATTCGCTACTTCTTCAGACTACACTCTATCTCCTCACATCCATCTGTGAGTATCTTGTGTGTGCATGTGTGACGTTGATGTAACATGATTGATTGCCTTTGTGTCAGTTTACTTAGGATGATGGCTGTTTCTGAGCTCACCAAACCTGTGTGTGTATGTGTGTGTGTTAGGGTACAGTGTCTTTGTGCTTGCAGTTTGAGAGATTACTGCAGACTCATCTTCCCCAGCTTTTCTACCATCTACGAGAGATTGGAGCCCAGCCGTGAGTTCACATTGCAGATTACTCAATCAATTAATTTTTAGTGTACCTTGTATGATACACTATATAAAAAATATGAAAATTGGTCTTTATTCTTGTTTATTGGTTCTTTGTCATTTATTAGGGGCCAATCACAGAATCGTTTAGTTTCCTAGACGGTTTGTGCAATTGTATCTGTTAGTCTTCTTCGTCTTCATCTTCGTCGTCTTCTTCTTCTTCTTCAACTCTGGAAGTCTATGAAAGCCCATAGAATTGCTTGCGTGAAGGTTATGAAATTTGGCACACAGAGGACAGTCGCAATATTAACCATAGCAAATTTTAAGTCTCTATCTCAGATTCTCTAGCGCCACCAATAGGCCAAATTTGCACCCATATTTTTGCTAGTAACTTTTAAACTGTAAGGTCTAGAAGCAAAAATATTTTTGCCTTGGCTCATGGCGAGTCAAATGCATACCAAAATGTAAATTTCTACTTGGCAAAATATTTCCAATGGAGTAAACCATTCTTGTAAAGCGTGTTAATGATTTTTTTATTAAATTCACACAAAAATGGACATGAGGCTATATCTTTAGTGGATTCTTACCAAATTTTGTACGTGTTATGACAAGCATGACTTGAGGGCACAGGAGTAGCTTTGGCATGGCGCCACCTACTGGTCAAAAATATATAAACAATTGCCATTTTTGTTTATAATTTCTGAACAGTTTAATCAATCATAAGACTGATATCATTAGATTTGGAGCAGCATACCAAATCAGATCATACCCAATTTTCCTGTGTCAGCCATTTTGAACGTGGACCATTTCAAATTTTGTAGTAAAATTCTGTATTTTACAAACGCTTTAGCTTATTGTTATGACTCTTATGAATATTATAGAACCACTTGGGGGTAAAGTTATGAAATTGGGCAAACAGATAGAGGAGACACACTGCACGATTTTTCGGCTGTCCCAGACATTGAAACAATCGTGGCGATTTCTGCAGATTGTGCCTCATAATCAGTGGTCCTGTGTCGTACAGTGAGAGAGGTTCAAAGACTGCAGTTGTCACGTTCTTGTGACCAAAGACACAGCCTGATCATCGCACAGTGTGTTTGCTGGTACGATCCACGTTTACTGACCAACCAATAAAAATGCGACATGAAATCAATTCGACATGGCGCTAAAACAAAACTACTTACCTAAAGCTCTTATCCCTTCCTCTTTCGCCGCTTCCACTTTTTTCAGCACACATAAAAACTACAACTGCTAAGGTGTGATTTATCATGCTCTTTTTGTTTACCTCTAGCGCATGCTGATAAGAGTTTTATTCTTCTATAGTAACATGCATCGTAGCCTACGAGTCAATAGGTGTAATCATCGTACAGTCTACACACATGTCGTGGCCAGGTTTATTAGATCCATGTCACACAGTGTAGCATGCAATGATCTTATAGGATTGCTAAAATCATGCAGTGTGTTTCGGGTTTAACAGGGGTCTCCAACTCTGCTCCTGGAGAGCTACCATACTGCAGATTTCAGCTTCAATCCTAATCAAACACACCTCAACCAGCTAATCAAGGTTTTCAGGGCTACTTAATTATAGACAGGTGTGTTGAAGCAAGGTTGGAACTTAAAGGAACACTCCACTATTTTTGAAAATAGGCTCATTTTCCAACTCCCCTAGAGTTAAACAGTTGCGTTTTACCGTTTTCGAATCCATTCAGCCGATCTCCGGGTCTGGCGGTAGCACTTTTAGCTGTAGCTTAGCATAGATCATTGAATCTGATTAGGCCGTTAGCATCTCGCTCAAAAATGACCAAAGAGTTTCTATATTGTTCCTATTTAAAACTTGACTCTTCTGTAGTTACATCGTGTATTAAGACGACGGAAAATGAAAAGTTGCTCCATGGTTGTATATCAAAAAATATACACTTTTTGATATACCATAAAAAAAAAAAGGTAGCCCATCTGAATTAGGACATTTAGGCTATCCATCTAATAGTAGCCTACCAAAATCTTATTAACAGTAGAAGTTAAATCTTACTGTAGTCTTCAAATCTGGGTACTGTTTAAAATCACAAAGGGAGTTTGGTCCCATCAGGCTAACATGACAGTCACGACTCATGCAGCTGTAAGGTTTTCTTTTTCTTTTGTTTTTACTTGCGATCTTCACAACACGCATTACATTGCGTATTTATGCATATTTGGCGCCACCTATTGTTGTGGGTGTATTATTGACATGTCAAAGTCTAGACCCTGAATATAAGACGACCGCGTTTTTTCAGATGTATTTCCAAGAAACAAACATTGTCTTATACAGTGGGGAAAAAAGTATTTAGTCAGCCACCAATTGTGCAAGTTCTCCCACTTAAAAAGATGAGAGAGGCCTGTAATTTTCATCATAGGTATACCTCAACTATGAGAGACAAAATGAGAAAAAAAAACCCCCAGAAAATCACATTGTAGGATTTTTAAAGAATTTATTTGCAAATTATGGTGGAAAATAAGTATTTGGTACAATACGGTAATAATCCTTTCATAAAAACGGAATTTACTGTATAACGCAGAATTTCATTATTTTTGACGAATAAATAAAAAACAGGTCAGTACATGTATATAGACTGTGTCTATGGATATTAAACTGCAAAAATACTTATTTAAATACGAATCCTCATGTTCTGCATGCTCATTTGATTACCAGAAAATACACAACAGAATTTGTGAAAAATATTGGTTACACTTTACTTGAAGGGGTGTGCATAAAACTGACATGACACCTACATAATCATGACATGACACATGTCATGAATATGAAGGTTTTTTATGCATGTTTATGACAACTGTCATTAAGTGTCATTCACTCAGTTATGTAATTTTTAATGCAAAGATGACATTGTTTGATATGTCTTTGTTATGGGCTATGGTTAGGGGTAGGGGTAGGGTTAGGTTAGGGTTAGGTCAAATAATGTCATATTTGCATTAAAAAGGACATAACTGAGCGAATGACACTTAATGACGGTTGTCATAAACATGCATAAAACCTCCTTCATATTCATGAGATGTGTAATGTCATGATTATGAAAGTGTCATGTCAGTCTTATGCACACCCCTTCAAGTAAAGTGTTACCAAAATATTATTCATTATTATTATTTATTCATATTAGATGCTTACATTTGGAAAAGCTGTGTTTCCTGCATAAACCTGACCCTGTTAGTTTGGCCGTAGCTTGCTTGACCTACACAGTTACCTTGTTTAATTTCTTAATTCAAGTTATATATATTTTGTTCTATTTGTGTTATTTATAATAAGTGAAGTTTACTGCTAAGTGCACTGATGTCAGACTCATTTTGAATAATAAAGTTTATTTATATATTCTGTATATTTTATATACAGTACCAGTCAAAAGTTGAATGGGAAGTGTGTCCAAACTTTTGACTATACTGTACTATAGTATAGCCTACACATAAAGAATGTCGGCCGATATATCGATATCGGTCTTTTTTTATCGGCATTTATCGGCATCAGCCCCCAAAAAAACCATATCGGTCGGGCTCTACAAACAATTACAGCACTTTCAGAACCTTATTGTGTCGCTGTTCATTTCCTATAAAATATGTTAAGTATGACAGCATGGTAAATAAAAAATAAAGAATACATATACATATATAATGTGTTTGTGTGTGTGTGTGAGAGAGAGAGTACGGTAAAACAGGAAAAATTACACCTGTAATTTCAAAGTGAAGGCTTATGATAGACCCTACTCTTAAAAGCACTCTTTTATTTCGTTCTTAAACAACCAACCAATCACATTCTTAAAAAGACTGTGTCATAGCTAGCAATGGGGTCAACCCCGCCTCCTCACTAAGATAAAAGTTTTTGTCTTTTCCTCGCTCAGAGTTGCTCTCAGATTGGTCCTGAATCACTTTTAAGCTAAGACTCCTATTTAGAGGTTTTTAAGATAAATTAGGAGCTCTCTGAGAGGATTCTTAGAATCCTTAAGGATACGGGCCCTGTCTTTACTGAGTAATTAAAGACAGCTTCGTAGCTCCTTTTATTTTACCTCTGTTGTGCTTAATTGCCCCTTAATTGGGCCCCTTAATCTAGCATCTATGTAATCTTGTATCTTTAGATGAATAACAAAATAATCTATTTAATAAAATTCTTATATTTATGGCAAGGATAATAGGATAATATTCCAACCTTAACTATTAAGGATCTGTGCAAAACTTTCCAAAGTTGATGATTTCAACTTGCTGAATAATAAAATAATAAAACAATGAAAGAGAGACCAAAGCAATATTAAGCGACCACCAGAACCACCACAAGAGGCTAAGAACCACCCAGAACACATTATAATAGCAACTGCATAGGAACATGATTAAAACCACCTAGAACATCAACCACACAGCAATGGGTTAAAAACCTCTTAGCAACTGAAAAGCATCATGCTAAATCACCTTAGTAACTTAGTAACCTAACTTAATAGCCACAGGCTAAACACCACCAAGGAGCACCTTAGCAAATGCATTGCAATGTGCTAAAAACACTGTAATCTTACAATCTATGCATACATAAAGCTTATGTTTCTTTAGTTTCCTGCTGAAAAAATTATACTTTTAAATATAATTTATTATTATTCTCAAGTGTGAATGTTCATTAATGTCTCATTTATTATGCATACTCACATGAAGCTTATGTTGCTTTAGTTTCCAGTTGAAATGTTGAAGTCACTTCAGTGACAGTGTTACATTGTAACTGTGCATCTCCATCTAGTGGATGAATTATGCACACACAAGTCTCACACCTCAACATTTGTGAAAGCAAATAACAGAAATTTTGAATAAGGGTTTAGATCTATACTGTGTGTATGTTTTGGGGAGTGTTTCTCAGTGTGTGTGTGTGTGTGTGTATCTTCCTTAGGTTGCGTATTGCCTTTAAGTGGATAGTCCGGGCCTTCTCAGGATACCTGTCCACTGACCAGCTCCTATTGTTATGGGACCGTATCCTAGGATATGATTCCTTAGAGATAGTAGCAGGTAGAACGATATTTTCTAATGTCTGACCTTTTACCAACTATTATGAACATGAAACATATCATTTTACTGTCACTTCACTGTTTCAAATCACATATTGAATGCAGCCAGAGTTTGATGTCAGGTACTTATTGGATAAATAGTTAATCACTGTGTTTAGGAGGTGTTAAACTGTTTTTAATTTACCTTCATTTTGAAAATGTGACCTCTATGTTAGGGCGCTCTTAAATAAGAAGGGTCAGTCAGTTATATGGCATACACCCAATTTCCTGGATGATGACTATTTGTCTGTCCCTCTTTTTCAGTCCTGGCCGCTGCTGTCTTTGTCTTCCGAGCCGAAAACCTAATGGAAGTGACATCACTGGCATCAGCTGAGGTTGTTACTTGTGTGTGTGTTAAGCAATACAAAAATAGTGTCTTCATTTACAGCCAACACTAGTAACCCAGTCCACCCAAGGCACATGTTTCAAAATTGCTGGGATAACCACTTTTTAAAAGTGGACCAAGTCCCCCACACCCCAGCTCTAAAATGTTTTGACGATGTGATGGGAATTTTAGCATGACAGTTAACTGTCGACACTATATGTGTGTGTGTGTATCCTTCTGTGCCTTTGTATGTGTAACAGTTTATAACTCATTACTAGTTTATAACTCATTACTTAAAAGAATATCTGGGTTTAGTACAAGTTAAGGCTAATAAGAAGCATTTGTGGCATGATGTTGATTACTACAAAATAGTTTCCAATTGTCCTTAGTTTTTTTTCTTTGTAAACACAAATATCAATGTGTTCCATTGAGGCACTTACAATGGAAGTAAATAGGAACACAATGTAAACAATAAGAGTGTTAACACTGATTTTAGTTAGGAATAAATTGCTTACTAACCTTTCTGTGTGAAGTTACATCCAATTTTACATCTTTGTTGCCATTACAATGTAACATGATAATTTGGGTAACATTGGGTGAAGATTCCCCTTCACTGTCATTGAAAAAGCCTGTATACAGTAACCAAGATCATTGTTTTAAGGAAAACAGGAGACAACTCTAAATTATTTAATATCATTCTACAAATTCTGATTTAGCTTAGCTTGTACTGAACCCAGAAAATGTCTTGAAATCAGAGGCACTTAGTGTATATGTTGATAAAAACATAAGTGCACTGATGTCAGACTCATTTTGAATAATAAAGTTTATTTATATATTCTGTATATTTTATATACAGTACCAGTCAAAAGTTGAATGGGAAGTGTGTCCAAACTTTTGACTATACTGTACTATAGTATAGCCTACACATAAAGAATGTCGGCCGATATATCGATATCGGTCTTTTTTTATCGGCATTTATCGGCATCAGCCCCCAAAAAAACCATATCGGTCGGGCTCTACAAACAATTACAGCACTTTCAGAACCTTATTGTGTCGCTGTTCATTTCCTATAAAATATGTTAAGTATGACAGCATGGTAAATAAAAAATAAAGAATACATATACATATATAATGTGTTTGTGTGTGTGTGTGAGAGAGAGAGTACGGTAAAACAGGAAAAATTACACCTGTAATTTCAAAGTGAAGGCTTATGATAGACCCTACTCTTAAAAGCACTCTTTTATTTCGTTCTTAAACAACCAACCAATCACATTCTTAAAACATATACATATATAATGTGTTTGTGTGTGTGTGTGAGAGAGAGAGTACGGTAAAACAGGAAAAATTACACCTGTAATTTCAAAGTGAAGGCTTATGATAGACCCTACTCTTAAAAGCACTCTTTTATTTCGTTCTTAAACAACCAACCAATCACATTCTTAAAAAGACTGTGTCATAGCTAGCAATGGGGTCAACCCCGCCTCCTCACTAAGATAAAAGTTTTTGTCTTTTCCTCGCTCAGAGTTGCTCTCAGATTGGTCCTGAATCACTTTTAAGCTAAGACTCCTATTTAGAGGTTTTTAAGATAAATTAGGAGCTCTCTGAGAGGATTCTTAGAATCCTTAAGGATACGGGCCCTGTCTTTACTGAGTAATTAAAGACAGCTTCGTAGCTCCTTTTATTTTACCTCTGTTGTGCTTAATTGCCCCTTAATTGGGCCCCTTAATCTAGCATCTATGTAATCTTGTATCTTTAGATGAATAACAAAATAATCTATTTAATAAAATTCTTATATTTATGGCAAGGATAATATTCTAAACCCCCAACCTTAACTATTAAGGATCTGTGCAAAACTTTCCAAAGTTGATGATTTCAACTTGCTGAATAATAAAATGGATTTACAATGAAAGAGAGACCAAAGCAATATTAAGCGACCACCAGAACCACCACAAGAGGCTAAGAACCACCCAGAACACATTATAATAGCAACTGCATAGGAACATGATTAAAACCACCTAGAACATCAACCACACAGCAATGGGTTAAAAACCTCTTAGCAACTGAAAAGCATCATGCTAAATCACCTTAGTAACTTAGTAACCTAACTTAATAGCCACAGGCTAAACACCACCAAGGAGCACCTTAGCAAATGCATTGCAATGTGCTAAAAACACTGTAATCTTACAATCTATGCATACATAAAGCTTATGTTTCTTTAGTTTCCTGCTGAAAAAATTATACTTTTAAATATAATTTATTATTATTCTCAAGTGTGAATGTTCATTAATGTCTCATTTATTATGCATACTCACATGAAGCTTATGTTGCTTTAGTTTCCAGTTGAAATGTTGAAGTCACTTCAGTGACAGTGTTACATTGTAACTGTGCATCTCCATCTAGTGGATGAATTATGCACACACAAGTCTCACACCTCAACATTTGTGAAAGCAAATAACAGAAATTTTGAATAAGGGTTTAGATCTATACTGTGTGTATGTTTTGGGGAGTGTTTCTCAGTGTGTGTGTGTGTGTGTGTATCTTCCTTAGGTTGCGTATTGCCTTTAAGTGGATAGTCCGGGCCTTCTCAGGATACCTGTCCACTGACCAGCTCCTATTGTTATGGGACCGTATCCTAGGATATGATTCCTTAGAGATAGTAGCAGGTAGAACGATATTTTCTAATGTCTGACCTTTTACCAACTATTATGAACATGAAACATATCATTTTACTGTCACTTCACTGTTTCAAATCACATATTGAATGCAGCCAGAGTTTGATGTCAGGTACTTATTGGATAAATAGTTAATCACTGTGTTTAGGAGGTGTTAAACTGTTTTTAATTTACCTTCATTTTGAAAATGTGACCTCTATGTTAGGGCGCTCTTAAATAAGAAGGGTCAGTCAGTTATATGGCATACACCCAATTTCCTGGATGATGACTGTTTGTCTGTCCCTCTTTTTCAGTCCTGGCCGCTGCTGTCTTTGTCTTCCGAGCCGAAAACCTAATGGAAGTGACATCACTGGCATCAGCTGAGGTTGTTACTTGTGTGTGTGTTAAGCAATACAAAAATAGTGTCTTCATTTACAGCCAACACTAGTAACCCAGTCCACCCAAGGCACATGTTTCAAAATTGCTGGGATAACCACTTTTTAAAAGTGGACCAAGTCCCCCACACCCCAGCTCTAAAATGTTTTGACGATGTGATGGGAATTTTAGCATGACAGTTAACTGTCGACACTATATGTGTGTGTGTGTATCCTTCTGTGCCTTTGTATGTGTAACAGTTTATAACTCATTACTAGTTTATAACTCATTACTTAAAAGAATATCTGGGTTTAGTACAAGTTAAGGCTAATAAGAAGCATTTGTGGCATGATGTTGATTACTACAAAATAGTTTCCAATTGTCCTTAGTTTTTTTTCTTTGTAAACACAAATATCAATGTGTTCCATTGAGGCACTTACAATGGAAGTAAATAGGAACACAATGTAAACAATAAGAGTGTTAACACTGATTTTAGTTAGGAATAAATTGCTTACTAACCTTTCTGTGTGAAGTTACATCCAATTTTACATCTTTGTTGCCATTACAATGTAACATGATAATTTGGGTAACATTGGGTGAAGATTCCCCTTCACTGTCATTGAAAAAGCCTGTATACAGTAACCAAGATCATTGTTTTAAGGAAAACAGGAGACAACTCTAAATTATTTAATATCATTCTACAAATTCTGATTTAGCTTAGCTTGTACTGAACCCAGAAAATGTCTTGAAATCAGAGGCACTTAGTGTATATGTTGATAAAAACAAGTTTTTTACCTAACATTTTTATATGCAAAAGCCCATATTAAACTTAATTTCTACATGTTTAACTTTTATGAAAGCATCCTATGCTAGTTAAAAGGTCTGCACTGTCGGATGCTGTGGCATGCAACTGCTTGATTGACAGCTGTAGTAAAAGTGCATCTGACCTGCTTTCATTAATTCTGTCTGTAACCCGCAGTGACGCACGGCCTGGGCCCCAAGACACTGTGAAGATGCTGCTGGACAGTATCTGCTTGCTTATGTACCACCTGGTCCCTACAGGAGAAAGTATCATAACACGTTGTATTTTTAGCGCCCAGGCCTGGTCATGAAACATTAGAGGAGACGTGCTAACCTGATAGGGGCCTCTAAATTTATTTGCTTCCAATTCCTTAAGGACCGAAGCTTGAGAACATTTGATGCCCTCTGAAGGCCCCCGCCCAAACGGCTCCTGTGAGGCGGATGCACTCTTAGCACCTTCCAAGCTCTTGAGTCACATCAGTGCGGGCCAGCAGACTCCATTTGGTGAAACTGGGCTGACGGTTATGCGTCTTTGTAGTTCGGCTAAAGGTGTGGTCACATCAGCAAATTTTCTCATGCATAAAAAAAGGTCATTATGCATTGTCAATAACATTGTCAGTTTCAAACTGAGTTTGTTGGTGAGTGCGGCAAATTCGTATGACCAACTTGAAGATCTCAGAAATCTGCATGCTGAACTTGCACGAAACATGACCGCACCTTAGGTGCCTGGTGTTTTTATTGCCAGGCAATCGGAATGGATGCCTCTGTTGTGAATATTTACCATAATGGACAACACTAGCTTAAGTCTACAGCCGCGCTTGTATATTACATGGCCAGAAAGAGTCTTTGTTTTTGCATGTTCAATTTTTTTTCTTCTTGCAGGCTGTTCTTGCAGACCTCTCAACCCTGAAGGTGATGCCCTTGCTGCAGATCTTCCTCTTCGCCACCTCCGTCTGAGAAGCTGGCGGTGTGTTTGTCTGTTTTGGTGGCTGGATGTTCCAGTCCATTTTCATTTGATGTTGACTTTAAAGGGATAGTTTACCCAAAAATTAAAATGTACTCACCCTCATGTCATTCCAATGACATTTGTATAACATTTAGTATGTCTTTCTGTCTTTGGAACATAAAAGAAAATGATTGAAGAATATTGGTGATCTCATAGTTTTGGTTACCATTGACTAGACAGAAGGGGAAAAAAAACTAGACATGGAACAGAATAATTTATGATTTATATGCTGTCATTTGATTTTTATTATCTTAAACATTCTATATACATACTGTATATACACGCGTATATACACATATATGAATATATGTATTGATGAGCCATTACATCATGGCCACCTAACCTGTAGGACCTCCTTTAGCCCACAAAACAGTGGCCACATGGCGAGGTCATGGATCTCCTGGGGTATCTGGTAACATAATGTCAACAGCAAGTCCTCCAGTTCCTGTACATTGCGGGATGGTGGTGATGTAGCGTGAACCCGCTTTTCCAAGTGGAACCACAGATGTTTGACTGGGTGAATTTGGAGGCCAAGGCATTAACAGAAATTCACCATCATGTTCTTTGAACTACACCTTGTGGCATGCCGCATTATCCTGTTGATAATGACCATCACTGGCAGGTTGCCATGAATGGGTGCGCTTGGTTCGCATCAATGTTCAGATACCTGACAGTACAGTGTAAGGAATTGTGCTGTTGGGATAATAGGGCCTAACGTGGCCCAAGAAAACATTGCCCACAGCATAACACCACCATCACCAGCCTGTATCCACCAAACAGTGCATCCAGGTGCCATAGCCACTGATGGTAATCGACGTATCAAGCCTTGGCCGTCGATGCGATGCACCAGGAATCTTGATTCATCAGACCAGGCCACTTTCTTCCATTATGCCCAATTCATGCTCTGTTGGCCATTGTGCAGTTAGCATGAAGACCCGGCTGGGTCATGGGCTGTTCAGGCCCGCACGCATAAGGCTGCGATGAACTGTGTGCTGTGACACATTGCCCTGGTCACCTCTGTTGTAGCTGCTGGTGATTTGTCGGACTGTGGCCCTGTGGTCTCTGTGAACAATGCACAACTGTTTCCGCTTGCCTCTGGCATCAGTGAGTTGCGGACGACTGTTCACTATTTGGCCATTTGTACACCACTTTTGATACAACTGCACGTGAACAACCCACAAGGTTTCCAAGATTGATAGCTGGTCCTCAGGTGATATATATACTGTTTTGTTAACTGCACCTGCAGAACCATATGGTTATCGGTGCTCATTGCTCTAGGCTGAGGGTGGTCATAATGTAGTGGCTCATCGGTGTATATATATATATATGGAATGTTATGACTATGTTGATGCCATATTATCACTGCAAACCTAATAGAATACTGTATGTAACTCAGTGTTGTTATTGTTAACTAAAACTATTGGAAGTCATTTTCGTTAATTAAATAAAGCTGAAATAAAATAAAAAATATAAGATGAAAAACCCAAAATCAAATGAAAATTAGAACTGTTGCCTTTGCAACTAACTAAAATGAAGTGCTAGAACGGAAATCAATAAATAGAAATCAAAATCACATAAATTTAGTAAATCTTAAAATTAAAATTAAATCTGAAATATATAATACAATTACAAAATAAATAAATACATGAATATAACAATATAAGTAATATTAATATAACACTTGTTACTCTTATATAATATAATGCCTTAGAATGGCATATCAGCCACAAACCTAAATACCAGGACAGTTAAAAAAAATTCATTATGTAGGATATTTTATATGTTAATGGGAGAGTTTCTAATAGAAACAACATTTGTAGTTGCAGTGTAAGTTTTAAAGATTCCCAGATAAGTCCTTGTAAGGATCTTAGGCATAAGTTTTAAAATTATAATAGATGCCACCTACTTCAGTTAGGATACTCTGGTTAGCCCTTTGGCTTAGTGCCAGTGAATTTGGATGAGAACACTTATCAAACTTGAACATAAGTGCAATTTCCATGGATAACAGAAGCAGCACTGATGGATATGTGTATTTGCCTTTCATATGTGCATAATGGCTGTTTTGTTTGACTATTAATAAACTCAGATCTCATTACACTCCCTGAGATCACCAAAAATGTTATTGATGGATTTGAAAGGGAAATGCAGGTAATTCTGAAGTCATACACCAAATGAATTGTGTTGTTTTGTCTGTATCATCTGTTTGTTCTGAGAATGGGGGCACTTTACACATCCCTGCATGTGCAATAATGTAACATACATTTTATGCAAATTGCAATTAATCAATGTTTATTATCTTTTGATTGCTAAAATATTTTTTTTACACTAACATCACTTGTTTATAGGTTACTTCTGCTCTTGTTCTGTAGCTATTATTTATTTAGAATCAGTTTTTGGATGCAGAAATGCATGTGAAAAATAGCCTAAATTACATTTGAAACTGTTAATTCATTATTCATTCAATAAAAGCTGTACATTCTAAACATAATTTTATGTTGTTAAGTGCAACTGTTACATTGCCCTACATTTATGACTACATTTTTGTGGTGCTCTTCAGTCACTTTTGACCGAAGAATTTTCTGTTTTGAATTTGTAAAAAAAAATTGAGGGCATGATTTGAGCACACTAAGTGGTCGTAAAAAAAATAGTCACACTTGTGGTCTTCGGTCAAAAATGACCGACCATAGGAAATGAATGGGAAATGGACAAAAACAATGTGTACAATCTACAAATCTGACACAATGCAGAAAAAAAGTACACAGCAATGACAGGGTGAAACTATAACACATCAAGAATGCAAAACCACACACACACCTATGAACTGGTGTGACTGTAACACAGCAAATATGAAGAGTTCAGATGCAAAAGCCTCTAAGTGCCATCTGAAATTTTCATCTAAAATGAGCATTTTTATCGGACTCCTATATTTATGTTCATTTATTTCACGTTAATGGCATAGAAAATGACCTATACATTGCCAGTAAAGTAAAATTACTGAACCTAAACATAGGAGCCTGATAAAAATCCTAATTTTAGAAGAACATTTCAAATGGCACTTAGAGGCTTTTGCGTCTGAACTCTTCATATGTAAAATAAAAGCAATAATTCAACTACAATGCAGTAAAAAAGTGGACAGCAAGGAAGGGGTTACACTCTAAAACATCAAGAGTGCAAAACAGACACACTCACTCAAACACACACTTACTTACACACACACACTCACAGACACACACATACAGAATTATACTCAAATTAATTGGTATGGCTATAATATAGCCAAAACGAGTCAGAAAACTGAAATAAGAGGTTGAAATCAGATCAAACCCAGAAGGATTGAGATCTGATAAAACATTTCTGTTCATTTTTGTCACATTTTTATAGAATTTTAATGTTTTGTGTAACAAAATGCTTTCTCTGTGTTCAGTTTTGACTGTAGTAATAATAATTCAAAAACTGACGCTTCAAATCAACATTTAAAAAAAAATTTGTCTTTGAGAATGTCTAAATGTATATCCAAACCCACAACTTAATAAAAATTAGAAAAACAATTAGAGAATTTATAGGCCTTTTATATAGAGCTATATATGAATCTATGAGCTACACCAGGGGTAGGCAAGTTCGGTCCTAGAGAGCCGCAGTCCTGCAGAGTTCAGCTCCAACCCTCATCAAACACACCTGAACAAGCTAATCAATGTCTTCAGGATTACTAAGGCTATAGGCAGGTGAGTTTTTTTTTCAGGGTTGGAGCTGAACTCTGCAGGACTGCGGCTCTCTAGGACCGAACTTGCCTACCCCTGGGCTACACCATGGAATTGCAGATGTTTTTCTTATTTTACTCCTACCAGATGGCACTAATCTGGCTTCAAAAATGGGATTTTAAAGGCATTGACTCTATTTTAACATGAAATACTGCACTCAATGAAAAGTAATATAAAAATATATTTAAAAAAAAAAAGGTATTATTTTCAATGGGCAGAACCCAATGGGTTCATCATAATTATTGCATAAATATTAATTAGTGCCATAAAATTATCTCAAAATACAAAATAAAAAATATTATTGAACAAAACTGGGGAGAAAAAAAGTTACATTTCAGGTGTCCGGTCACTTTTGACCGTGAAGATCACAAGTGTGACTCCCAAATGAGGAGCACCAGAGGGTTTAAACTACCATAAATATTTATTTCATTAAATTTAATTAAATAAAAGCTGTACAGTCTTAACAGTAATTTCACATTGTTATGTGCAAATTGTTACATTACATTAATATATATATAATTAGATTTTGTTTCAACCTCCATAAATATTTCAGTATTTTTTTCTTCTAACAGAATTTTACATGATTCTGTGTAATTGGATTTTAAATTTGGTCAAAAATGTCAAATGTAAAAGTGCATTTTTGTAAGATTTTAAATTTGTTTGTAGTACAGACAAACATAAAAGAAGATATAAAGATATAACTTGTCGAGTTCTTGAAGCATTAGTTCATCATGATTTTATTTATTTATTTATTTGATGGAATGGTTTGTTTCTTTAAAATGGTAATAATATGATATACTGTAACAAGGTTATCACTCCAGTGAGCATTTTCTATCTTTTTTTTTTTGTTTAAAGTGCCCCTATTATGGATAATGAAAGGTTCATATTTTGGTTTTGGGAGTCCCCAGCAACAGGTTGACATGCATGCAAGGTCAAAAAACACTTTAATTGTCTTATAATATGCATTAATTTTGACCTAGTACAGACAAACAGAAAAGAAGATATAAAGATATAACTTGTCGAGTTCTTGAAGCATTAGTTCATCATGATTTTATTTATTTATTTATTTGATGGAATGGTTTGTTTCTTTAAAATGGTAATAATATGATATACTGTAACAAGGTTATCACTCCAGTGAGCATTTTCTTTCTTTTTTTTTTTGTTTAAAGTGCCCCTATTATGGATAATGAAAGGTTCATATTTTGGTTTTGGGAGTCCCCAGCAACAGGTTGACATGCATGCAAGGTCAGAAAACACTTTAATTGTCTTATAATATGCATTAATTTTGACCTTACTTGCTCAACGACTCCTAAAGGATTCGCTCAATGATTCATTTTTCCAAACCCCTCCTTTGCGTGACACTAATCTGCGGTGATTGGGCCGATTGGTCTCATTTTCCCTTCATCATGCCTGTAATGCCTGATAAAGCAGTGTTTGTGAGCGCAGTGCTGCTTTGTGTACAGTTACACTTTCAGATTTAAAACTTGGCAGGATGTTTTCATTCACTTCGAGCTCCAGTGAGCATTTTCTATCTTTTTTTTTTTGTTTAAAGTGCCCCTATTATGGATAATGAAAGGTTCATATTTTGGTTTTGGGAGTCCCCAGCAACAGGTTGACATGCATGCAAGGTCAAAAAACACTTTAATTGTCTTATAATATGCATTAATTTTGACCTTACTTGCTCAACGACTCCTAAAGGATTTGCTCAATGATTCATTTTTCCAAACCCCTCCTTTGCGTGACACTAATCTGCGGTGATTGGGCCGATTGGTCTCATTTTCCCTTCATCATGCCTGTAATGCCTGATAAAGCAGTGTTTGTGAGCGCAGTGCTGCTTTGTGTACAGTTACACTTTCAGATTTAAAACTTGGCAGGATGTTTTCATTCACTTCGAGCTGCGTTACACACTGCATGAAAGGTAATTTTCAAAAAGCCATAATATGGGCACTTTAAATAAATTAAACAACTAAAATACAAAACAATATACCAAAAGAGAAAGAAGAAATATAAAATGCTATTGTTTAGATATTATTTTCATCTAAATTTGAAGTTGTAAACAGTGGTATTGACAAGCCAAATTCAAATAAAATAAAAAATGAAAAGAAAGTTTTATAGCGCATTCAGTCCCTTGAATTTCAGCATCATTCATGACCTTACAAGTTGACCCCAGCTTATAGCAAACTCCAGCGACTCTCTGACATCTGCTCTGTCCGTCTATCTGCCTGCCCCTCTCATTCCCTCTGTGCCTCATATCACATTATGCCACTCGTCTGTTTTCTGCCCTGCTTTTCGCTCCCCATTGCCTCACACTGGTCTCTCTGTACATCTGCCACCTGTTTACACAGCTTCCCACGCCCTGTCCCGTTATTACTGGACTTTCAGTCACCATGGGAGCAGCGCACCCCTAGCGGTCCCTCACTGTACCATGGCATTGCTCCTCGCTGAAGCATTTCTTTTAGACAGGCACTATCACATTTCCTCTGCCTCTCTCTTGGGCACCTTTATATATTTAGACCTCTGTAATAACTGCCCTCCTGTCCTGCTGATACAGCTGAAACCTTTATGCAGGAAGTTAAGGGAGCTTGCTTTGAGAGAATTAGGCCTACCTATTTATTAACAATAATAATTGCACTCTAACGTAACAAATTTTATCAATATAAACATTTACATCAAATAATATAATATTGATACATTAGTACAATTTTATGATATGAAAGCATTTTACTTTTTGCATGCACAATGTGTGATATTTAAAGCTGCACTCATAAAGCTTTTGTTAGTGTTAAGCTGATTCTTATTAGTTCAAATAGTATCAATGGTTTTGCACTTATGGGGAAGTCGTGGCCTAATGGTTAGAGAGTCGGACTCATAACCCAAAGGTTGTGGGTTCGAGTCTCGTACCGGCAGGGATTGTAGGTGGGGGGAGTGAATGTACAGCACTCTCTCCCACCTTCAATACCACGACTGAGGTGCCCTTGAGCAAGGCACCGAACCCCAACTGCTCCCCGGGCGCCGCAGCATAAATGGCTGCCCACTGCTCTGGGTGTGTGTTCACTGCTGTGTGTGTGCACTTTGGATGTGATAAATGCAGAGCACTAATTCCGAGTATGGGTCACCATACTTGGCCACACGTCACTTATACTGACACCTATTGGCCTGGATGCATTAAGTGAGTGTACTTAGTGCCTTCACATCAAATCTCTTTATTTTGTGTTTTGTTTCTTTTTCTGCACGTTATTTTCTATAACATATTTAATTAACATTCTTCAATTAAATCACTGCAATTTTTGTGCATTGTTGGAGGTTTGTGCTTTTACTTGACAGGGTTATCTCGGTTTGTTTAATCATTCTAGTGGATACTGCTTGTTTGGACATTAAATTATTTTTATTTGAATTGGTTTAGACAAGTCAATCGCACACATGCTGGTCCATCGCTATGGACTACGATATGGACTCTGGGTCTAATGGAATTTGGGGTTAGTATGTTTTTTTTTTCTTGCTGTTGTTGAAAGAAATTTTTTATGTTTTTAAAATGTTACAAAAGATTTATATTATAATAATTTTTTTTAAAACTTTTATACCTTTGAACTTTCTATTCATCAAAGAATCCTGAGAAGAGAGAAAAAAACTAACTGCAACTTTTTGAAGATCGATAATAAATGTTTCTTGAGCACCAAATCATATTTCTGAAGGATCATGTGAAATGGCTGCTGAAAATTAAACCATCACATGAATTTCATTTTTAACAAATATACATTTTTTTAAATTGTAATAATAATAATAATTTACAATATTAGCCTACTGTTAAACTGTATCAAATAAATGCAGCCTTATTGAGCATAAGAGACAACAAAATATTTACAAAAATATTACTGACCCCCAGACTTTTGTAGTGTATAATGTTTGCTTTGCTTGTTATAGGGAAGGCTTATATGTCTTGAGTCTAAATCCCATGTGATATGTACATAATTTTAATCATTAAGCAACAAACAAACAAACTCCTTCACTTTTAATACTAAATTGTATGCACATCATTTTATGTAAAAAAAAAAATCAAAACAATACCCATTATCTGCCTGCCTGTTTTTTGAACCGCGGTTAGGGATGGGCGATACCGCTAATTTTGTTTTCGATACGATACCGATATTTTTCAAGGCAGTATCGTCGATATCGATACCAATTCGATACTTCTGAACTAAACTTTTAAATTATGAAATGTATTAAATTATTAAATTACTAAGAGTAAAATGGGTAATGATAAGCACTTAACTTTATGTTTAAAACACATTTTAACAATTTATAAGCCTTAATTGTAACTTATTAGGTTATATTTTTGATTTCACACGGTTCAAATATGTTTTTTGTTTACACGTGATTCAAATCTACAAATACTACAGTTGAACTACGGTCACTTTAGTAAAACCATTTGTTCATTTTCATAAGGGACTGCCAGTGACAGTGTATGATGATTTCTATTAACATTACAGAAAACACATGACCAGTATTATCTTTCTACGTTCGATTTAAATAACTGTAATTGCACAAACTATGTAGGCTACAATTTCAGTTTGTTTATTGTGAAATAACTCTGTCCTTCTGTCCTCTGATAAGCATTGTTCAGGGCTGCCGTTCCCAAAAGCTTTAATACTTTCTTATGATACTTTTGGGAAACGCACTAACGTTTGAATGTACCATCAGAAGTGTGTTGAACGCTCTCTGTGATTGATTCTGTCTCTGTTCAGATGAGCAGGAAAATAGTTCTATCCTACACAATTACTCGCTAACAAAGGTTATTCGTCCAATTCAGTGCATATTGTACGCATTATTATTTTTTTGTTAAATAAACAAAGTCACTGGTAAATAAAACACACCTTAGTATCGATATTTTTTGTTTGAGTATCGATACTTTCGATACTTGCGTCAGTTTACATCTGCATTTACATCTGCAAGACGTATTTTTTAGAGTGTTTGCTCATCTGCAATACGTCTATAGGACGTTTCCTATCAGATGTCAAATAGACGTCTATTAGATGTCTTTAAGATGTTTATGATTTAGAATGTATGTAAAACTGACATCTGAAAGACGTCTGTTAGATGTTTGTCCACAGCAGATGCTTTCCAGATCAAGAGATCTTTAACAGACATCTTGCAGACGTACATGTGCTATCTGGGTCGATACTTCGGATCGATATATCGAGATATAGATAGATACCCTAACCGCGGTCTGCCTTTTCAAAGCTCACGTCTCTCTCGCGCTGTCAGCCAATTGGATTCTGCCATGTTGGGACCGTTCAACCAATCGCAGCCCACAGCGAGGAGGAAAACTTGGATGATTCTCTGGGTGTAAATTGTTGTGTGTCGCGATGGGAGAAATAAAAGTGGGAAGTGATGAGCAATAGAGCTGGCGGTTTCGCTCTCTTGTTGTGCATACCGATAGTCCGCCAAACACACAGCCCATCCAGCTCACACCAGCAGCTGCTTTTGTGGTAAACGAGTGTTTCAGGTGAGATCACCGAAGAGGGAGAATCAAACTGCCGGCGTCCTGTTGTCAAATGATTTGCATACGGACTTCCGCCTCCTGAATTTAGTTTCTGCATCAACTAGCAAAGGCGGTGGGCAGACCTGAGCCCTCAAGTCAGGCGCAGTCATGCGGACTTGACATTTAAACTCGGTTAATATTTGGACGTGAACGGCACACGCGTGTATTTCGGATGATCCCGGTGGATTTGGATGAAACGGCGCACTGGGGTCTGACACTTTCATTCTCGGAGGCGTTTATTATGCTGGATTTTTGGCCGGATCTTGTGGATGTACCGTGCCTATTTAATGTCACTTCCAGTGTAGAACTGGAATATTGCATTGGACTCGTTGGGGTGTTTCGCAGCAGGAAAATGCCTGTTTTCATCTCCTCTCAAGCAGGGGGAATCCTCGTCAGTTAGCACTTGGATCCTAAAGTAGGATACAGCCAGATCCTCCAACCCAGTCGAGGATCTGATGTCTGTATGTGCTCTGATGTCTATTTCAATGTGTCATATTAGAAGAGCTGACCATCTCTTTTGGATGGAGTTTTACCTCACGATCTGCTTTTGACGTCTCGGACAGCGTGGATGCATTTTTAGTTCGTTTTTAGCTTGGATTACTTCGTTTTTACAGGTTGGATCTTCTCGTTTATTTCGGGTATCTAAACTCGGTGCGTACTGTTGAAATCACACGTTTTATTCTTGTGATTCGTTTTGACGACCCACTGGGTGAAAACACTGTGTGATCTCTTGTTGGTTTATTTATTGTTGGTTGAAAGCTTTTGCACAACATGACTTTCTTGTCCGGGGCAGCGGTTCTGTTGCTGCGTGGACTCGTCATCTCTGCGGTATTGGGTTTAGAGAGTTCATACACGAGTCATTTGTCGAACCGAGTCACTCCTGATCCAGCAGCAGCTGTTGCTCCTACAGGTAAGACAATTAGATCCTAACAAATCTGATCAACCTGCCTTATTTTCTTGTTCTCTCTCGAGGGGTGATTTAGTAACTCTAGATACAGTCTAGACACCGTGATAATCGATTGTCGATTGGAATGTTAATGTGTCATTTCGCGACACCGTGGGTCCTGATTGATGGTGGGCAGGTCTTTCCGAGCCTCGCATCACTTCTGGATGATTCTAGAGCAGGGCTGTCCAAACTCGGTCCTGGAGGGCCGGTGTCCTTCAGAGTTTAGCTCCAACCCCAATTAAACACACCTGAACCAGCTAATCAAGCTTTTACTAGGCATACTAGAAACCTAAAGGCAGGTGTGTTGAGGCAAGTTGGAGCTAAACTCTGCAGGACACCGGCCCTCCAGGACCGAGTTTGGGCACCCCTGTTCTAGAGAATCTCATGCTTTGCCTGTATGAGTGACTGCTTATGAAAGTGGTGAAGTCAGGTCAGGACAACATCCACATGGAATTCCTGCTGTTCCACCAATAAACGCTTGGCACGAGAGAGCAGGAGGAACCCCTTCCACACAGTACTGTCCTCAGGCAGCACCTCCATGAGGAGAAACCACCAGATGGGGTTTTCCATGGCCACTGGCTGATATAATGCCTTTGTAAATTGGTTAAATGAAACTGACACTCATTTTACACAATATTCACTGAAGAATTGAAACGGTATACACAAATGTATTAACCATGCTCTCTATGGCAAGCTACAGTATTTTGACATTAATTCCTTTAAACAATTGAATTTTGTTACTAGGTTTTTTTTTCAGTGACATTAATAATCCTGTAGTTACTAGTATCTTTTAAAATTTTACTAGTAACATCCATTATTTTAGAACTTACTGTGATGACTAGTGTCTATAAAGTCTATCAATAGTAGGCTACTTTTTAGTAATTAGTCACCATCCTGACAGATAACCATTCCACTCTTAAGGCTAACAAATTGTTTTTATTATTATTATTATTTTTTTTTAAGTTTGACTAGTAACTAACTACTCATTAGGTACTAGTACATGCATATTAGTTACTAGCGCAAAGCTTTCCATTCAAGCAACTTCTGTCATTTAAAAAACATTTTTGGTCAACTTCCAATATTTGTATTGGAAAATTATAGAATATTTCTATCATGGAAAATTATTAGTTTGCATGATTATTTTAGGTATAAAAATATATTTGTCACCGATACCACCCATTCATTGGCTGATGACAGTAAATTCTCAAATGTCCAAATATTGGCAGATTAATTGATGTGCCTGATATACTGTATGTCTATCACTATTGTAGAAGGCTGTTGTCATGTATAGGGCTGAGAATTTTGGGAATGTTGTCCCGGGCCTTGTGATGAGGGTTGCTCAATAAGATCTTCTATAGTGTAGCCTATTGTTTAGCTTTTGAGGTGGGTGCCCACCAACTTGCTTTGGGCCCCTTGAATTTGGAGATGTCCGTATACTATATATGTTCAAATGGATGCATTTGATCCACATAGGGATGGCTCGATACCACAATTTTGACTTCGGTACAATACTAGGATCTAATACCTCGGTATCGATACCATAGGTGACAAATAACCAGCCTCAAAATATAAGTGAATTGAAAACTATTTTATTAAACGCTCTGCTTGGAAAATTGTGCAAACATAATGTAAAATAAAAAACCTACATTGAACACAGGTCAGATTTTGATTAAGAGATACAATTAAAATAGGATCATGTCTGCATATCTTTTCAGTCTTTATCACATGGTGCACATGGGGACTGAATGAAATGGGTTCATATCTTCATATATGTTCAGTCTTTATTTTTTGCTAGCTCCTTTGTTAGCTGCAGATGTTTGGACAGGAAAACTAATGTGTCAACGCTGTCACTTGATAGTCTGGACCTTAGTGGGCTACAGATCAAGCCTGATGTACTGAAAACTCTCTCGGAGGCTGAGCTTGATGCTGGAATGCAAAGGTAATATTTGGCAAATGTTGAAAGAATGGGGAGGCTTGATTCATGCCTTTTCCACCGAGAAAGTGGGTTTTCTGTGGCACTGGTCTCTTCCATGGTCTTGTATGTGTGGAGTAGGGCTGCACGATAAATCGCATGCGATATTTAATGCGCATCTTGTCAGTAAAGCCGGTTCTGTAATCAGCGGTAAATCTCCATCACGTGCGTGCTTTCACATGGAGCAGCATTAACGAAACAGAGCCGTTGTTTACTGACAAGCTGCGCAAAACCACGATCATATTTAGCAGTAATATGCCCTTCATCACTATTACTAATACTAAAAATTATATTACTGATCTTATTCAAATAAAAGTCTAAATTAAATCAGTTGAAAGAGACACCTTTACCTGTCGATCTTTTAACTCCTTGAACAAATCAGGATGAGCGAAACTGCAACACAACTTATAAAATATCATGTTTTAATTAAGTTTTTATTTTTTAATTAATTTTTTTACTGTATGTGTATGTTAAAAGTACCATTCCGACAGCAAGAACGATCCTGAACTAAATGAAGATTAATGTCTTGGGTATGATGTGTTTATTGGACCAATCAGATAAGAGTAACTGGAGAGTCAGCGAGAGGCTCATGTGATTGGCTACAAAAAGAAGGTGGCCCCGCCCTCCCCCTCACGCTTGCAAAACTCAGTTAGTGAGAATCGTGCCAAAATTGTAAGTGCAGAGAAAAGAAAGATGGAGCTGTACATATCGGTTTATTTCGGGAGCCCCACCTGCAGACTTAATCGGAAGGGTAAATAACCTGCATGCAAATGGTAATTGACTCATCAGAAATGAAAGCCCTTGGACAAATTGTTTCAGCTGTCATTAGTGCACACTAATGAACACTTGTTATGCATACTTGATTAAATACAGCAAGTGCACCACAGTTCCCAGCTGCAACAAACCCCTTGAATAAAGGAAACCCTTGATTAAATGTGTTGCACATTGGCGTTTTCTTAACTCCTATTTTCAGGGGGTTGTTGCATTTGCAGGGATTTGAGCATGTACAGGTGCATCTCAATAAATTAGAATGTCGTGGAAAAGTTCATTTATTTTAGTAATTCAACTCAAATTGTGAAACTCGTGTATTAAATAAATTCAGTGCACACGGACTGAAGAAGTTTAAGTCTTTATTTTATCACTGCTTAAATACTATGAAATCTGTTGCGTGCCTTATTCTGTGTAAGAAGCCACATCATCTCACAGAAGGATTTATTTCAAACACTCGACTGACGTTATGTAAAAATGTTATTAAATGTATGTTCACATGCTTTCAGATGGAGCAGCATTTACTTTACAGAGATTTCTTAGATTTCAGAATCGCGCAATAAAATCGTCTGCGAATTGTATTTTTTATTTTTTTTTGCGTAACTTGTCAGTGAACTACGGCTATGTGTAGTAAATTCTACTCCATCCAGCACGTGATGATGATTTCCTGCTGATTACAGAACCGGCATTACTATCAAAATGAGCATGACAATCGCATTCGATTAATCGTGCAGCCCTAATTACAGTCTACTTTGGTAGCTGATTACTATCAGCTTCCAAATTAGTCTCTACACAGAAACACATGTTTATTTTAGGGCTGCCCCCCTAATAGTCGATTAATCGCTAGTCGATGAGAAAAGGCTTAGTCGACCACATTTTTTTTAGTCGCTTAGACCAGTGTTTCCCAACCGTTTTTTGTTAGTCGCGGCACCCTTTGGAAATTTTAACAAACTTGTGGCACCCTACAAAATTAATTTTGTCACGATATTTGAATTTCTAACTTCTGTATGATAATTTGAAAAGTATAGATACTCGGTACAACAGGGAAGAACTGCAGAATATAATGGTGATAAATCAGTAGGCTAATTTCTAATGGAAGAGACCAATTTATATGACAGATTTTAATGTAGGCTTTTATACATATGTAAACATTATTTAATTACCATTATAACTAGCTATCTCACAAATTTTTGCTCACTCAAGTGTTTTTTTTTTATTTTACAGTGGGGTAATTTTGGTGCAGTAGCAGACAAACTTTGAATTGAATAAAAAATGACAAGTAAGCAGTCAGTAATAAAATAAGAACAAATAAAGAAATTAATAATGATAGCACAAATAAAAAATAACGACAGGCCTTCGAATTAAATAAATTGCTTTTTAGTTTTTCAGGTAGGTCTAACAGTAGGGTTAAGATATTTAAACTTTTTTTTTTTTTTTACCAATTATCCAATTTCAGTGTTTGTAGATTTGATCACTTGCGCTTAACATTTTTTGGTCATACAAATAGGAGTTATACATCTTTATAAAACAACTATTCTCAGGTTATGTGATCTGTATGAAACATTAATAAAGGCGCATCCACTGAGGAGATCATAAATTCATCACTGCAGCCGAAAATACAGCAAACACTGGTTTATCAACGAATTATTAAAATGTTAAGGCAGTCTCCTTGCTTTTTTTCCTGATGCATTCATAATCATTACTTCTGCCAGTGCGCTGTGTGGCAAACCTTATTTGTGTGCTACATAGGCAATTAAACGCTCATTACTATGATTTATGGTTTATTGATATAAACGTGTAATTAGTCGACTAACCGCTTAACATGAACGACTACTGGTTGACCAGAAAAATCTTTAGTCAAGGGAAGCCCTAAGGACATGGGAAATTATAATGCAGTGTGTTTGGCATTGTTCTCCAATCACTGATGAGTTTAGTTAAAGGGATAATTCACCCAAAAATTAAAATCAAGTTGTTGTTTGGAAAAAAAATATCATGGGAGTCGACAAAATATGATAAAATATTTTTGGCAATAATTCTTCCCAATGTCAGACTGATAAGCAAGGAGGTGGCAGAGCAAGTATTTGCTGGCACGTAGCATATGTGTTGGCATGCATACAAATTGTGAATTGTGCACGTGATTTGTGCTGTACTCCTTTATTTACTGTATATGTGCAAGCATCGGTGACTATTAAATTAAATAAAAGCTGTTAAACCTGAGCAGCAGGCCGTCACACCTGCAGGGGAAAGGTGTAGTCCAGCTATAGGCATTTAAAACTGCTGAGTGACAAATTAAGTGCTTGCCTTAAAATGTATTTACACATGCTGCTTTAAACCGTTGTGTGTGTACTTTGTTGAGTTCCCACTATATCAATATGGGTGCAGTCATCATGAGATACAACCTGTGGGGAATATTTGGATTCTGTGTGCTTCTTAGTGGGACACACAGTAGTTTAGTTACATGTATTTAAATTTTTGTATAATCTACACTGAGAAACTGGCAGCTGTGGTTGCCAGAACTTTACTGTACAGAATACAATGATGATGCTACAAGCAGTATACCATGCATCTTGGTAAATATGTTTACGGTTCCTAGCTGTGTATGTAAACTATGTAATGTCAATGAACCATTCTATTAGAGCTATTAAAATCTGTTTGTTACTGTAAAATGTGCTAAAAATGACACAGGTGGACAATGGAAGGCCATCAAAATTGCCCTTTAATGTTGTTAGTCACACAAAGACAAAACAACACCATGGTAACATACATGATACTACAATTCAGAACATTAGCATAGAAAGCAGAACAGAATATTCTGATAACCAAAAAACAAACAAACACCGTACATAAACTGCAGGGAATACCCCATAATTGTAATTACTGTGTTTAATGTGTATTTATTTCCTTGTTAAATATATTAGGTAACTTACAATGAATTTATAAACATTTTTATTGGAGAATTTTTACATTTGTATTTTTAATTACTAATATATTTGAATTGTGTGTGGACTGTGGAGTTATATTTGATTGTCAGTATATGTCTATTTTTTTTATTTAATTATGTTTTTAATGTGTAGATGTGTCTCGGCTAGTTTGTGATGCATTAAAAAAGTGAGACGTGTAGTCAAGTCAAGTCAAGTCACCTTTATTTATATAGCGCTTTTAACAATACAGATTGTGTCAAAGCAACTGAACAGCATTATTTAGGAAAATAGTGTGTCAATAGCGCAAAATGACAATAGTAAACACTCATTTTTCAGTTAAAGACAGTTCATCATTGAATTCAGTGATGTCAACATCCAGCTCAGTTCAGTTTAAATAGTATCTTTGCAATCATTTGCAATCAAGTCAACGGTATCGCTGGAAATTAAGTGCAGCCGAAATTAGTGCAGTCCAAGTCAGGGACCCTGCTCACTCACATGGCACATGTGCTTTTTTTTTGTTTTGTTTTTTGTGTGTGTGTGTGTGTGTTGTATTGTATATATGTCTCAGCTACTTTGTGATGCATTAAAACAGTGAGATGTGTAGTGCAGCCCAGGCCAGAGACTTACACACTTACAGTATCTCCCAGAAGTGAGTACACCCCTCACATTTTTGTAAATATTTTATTATATCTTTTCATGTGACAACACTGAAGAAATGACACTTTGCTACAGTGTAAAGTAGTGAGTGTACAGCTTGTATAACAGTGTAAATTTGCTGTCCCCTCAAAATAACTCCACACACAGCCATTAATATCTAAACCGCTGAAAAAATTGGGCCCAATTAGCCATTTTCTCTCCCCAGTGTCATGTGAC
>NW_015505419.1:382937-384066 GCF_001515645.1 Sinocyclocheilus grahami | reverse complement strand
CTATATATATTAAACATACATACATGCATATATACACTGTTTAAAAAGGTTTTAAGAAAAGGTTAACCTATTTATACTCTTATGTGTGCATACGTGTGTGTATGTGTATGTATATCACCCCTCCCCAAAACTCTCAAAGATTAATATTCAAATTAAGTACAAATAGTAGTACTGTACCCTACTGTGGTCATCTGCTGCTTTTTAGGATGCCACTGAAACGTGCATGTGTGTATGCAAGAAAAAGGAAGAAAACTATAACATTTTATCAAAGAAAGAATTAAAGAACTATAGAAAGCACATGAGTAGACCTTGCTCTTGTCTGTGTGAGTGGCATGTGTTAGGCTACTTGTTCAGTTAAGGGCTCCCAATTGTAAGCACAGTAATGAAGGAATTTCCTGTAGCACAGATGATTATCATAACAAAAGTGCTCTGAGTGAAAGGTTGATTGTTTTTGTGTCTTTCAGATCATTTGAATACACGTCGTCTTAGAGGCTTAGACGGATTTGTTTATCTGTTTGTGTGCCTTTTTGGTCTCTGCTCCAAATCATGAATGTCCTACGTGATGAAAAGATAAACGGGTCACCTCAGGCCATGCTACAATACTTAAAATGAAAAGTTTTTCTTTTTTTTTTACCATTCTAAAAAGTGTTGGTAGTCTATTGCTCAGTTTCATCAAACTGTAAAACTCTCACCATCCTGGTTGGGATAAAGTTGTCTATTGGAATAGCATTTTGTTTTTGTCCAAACAAGCTCATTTTGATCTTGTCCATTAATAATGTCTGTATTATCGAAGTCATCACTGGTAAACTTGAAAAGAGTGTTGATATGCTCTTTATATGTGTTGTTTAACCCGGACATGGTCTCACTTTATATTAGGTAGCCTTAACTACTACGTACTTAAATAAAAATACAAAAACTAAGTACAATGTACTTATTGTGTTAACATTGTATTGTAATACACTTGCTGCTATTGAGGTAGGATACGGATAAGGTTGGGTTTTGGTATAAGGGATGGGTCAACAGTGTAATTATTAATGTAATTTCAGAAATTAATTACATATATAATTACATGCAGATATCTTTTAAAATATAAGTACAATGTAAAAACATGAATGTACACAATAAGTGC
>NW_015505419.1:378606-382381 GCF_001515645.1 Sinocyclocheilus grahami | reverse complement strand
TGCATGAGTTGGCAGTAGAAATCCCCTTAGTGATATTCCTGTGAACATGGTTGTTCGCACATGTAATGCCTTTGGGTATTTCGATTGTTTAGCTTCTCAACAAACAAACTGCCTTTTTAGAGGGACATGTTGTCCTGGAAGTATGAGTCTGGGAATTGTGATTTTCCTTTAAAAAATGTCAGATGATCTGCGCTTGTCTTGTTCCCTCTCTCGTCCAAGATATTATCATTACATAAGTCTGAAGTAGGAAGTAAGCATCGATGTCAATGCTGCCTTTCACATGTAGGCTGTGTAATGGAGGCCGTTCTATTGTGGACAGACTGGTAATGCAACATTTTTGTAACTGTTCTCGTATTAGACTAGTGGGATTGACATCAGCGTAACAGATGAGTCAAATGGAACAATCTCAGTGTGATTAAGATGTTGAAAACATAATTGTTGAATAACTTGGATGACTTTACCAAAGTTATAAGCCTGCAAGGGTATTGTATTTTCCTGTCACTTCTGACTGGAGAACAGCAATTGAATGAATACTTAGATGGTGCCACTCTGTGTCTATTCCTTGTCATATAATGCTTATCATTCTCTAAATGGTGCCTTATCAGCACAGAAACTACATCTAAAGTGCACAGAGAAGGAATAAATGCATTTACACAAATGCTGAAATAATGTTGACACAGAGGCGTCATGCTCATTCAGACGTGACGGATCAGGATTTAAACATGGACCATCTTTCACAATAAACAAAAGTTGTAACACTAGACTGTCCAGACTTGAACCTACTTTCAGCCAAGACTCAAACGGTGCATGACACCCCCTTTTATGACAGTGTCCAGTGTTGCATTATATTACAGTGAGTATATTCTTATGTTTGTGACAAACATTAGTTAATTTTTTATTATTTTTGTTTTCATTCTTTTTTTATTTTTATTTTGATTTACTAAAATTACCTTTTACTTAAAGACATCATTACATCAAAATTTATAAATAATTTATATTTATAATAAATTAAGGCTAATATGTCTGTGCTCATTACTATTATTTTGGTCACACATTAATTTGGGGACCAATTGATTAATTATTAACAAGGACTTCCCTCAATAAACTATTAATAGTAATAATGCTTATTAATATTAATAATCAAAAAAATGTACATGCCCACCCCGTGCAACTCTCTGATGACATGTATATCAGTGCAAGAGTTTGCAGTTGCTGTTTGCATTTAATGTTGACGTAAAAAAAATATTTTAGATAGAATGTTTATGATCTCTGTGTCCACGGCAAAGTCTCTCTGTAATGGCCTCAGCACTGCTGCATACACTGTTGTTGTCCCTTTACATTTTCATTAATTTGTCCGGTAATCTCTTTATCTGGTCTGATTAAAAGGAACTCTGTGCCAGAACAGTTGTTTTCCGTAGACACTGTTTCAAAACAAACAGAGCTATTAAGCTATTAGCTTTTCCTTATTGCTTGTTGAGCTGATACGAAACAAGGAGCATGCTCTGGCTCTGGAAGCAGCATCAGAGCAACTGTAGAACTCTAAATTTTTTCCTAAAGCAGTTAAGCACAAGCCTCTCTTTGCAGCCGATTCTAAAGATTTCATCTGTAATGTTAATCACAGTGCTGATTGCCAACAAAAATGCAACTAATATTAACCCCTATTCCCCATCCTAACCTTGAACTTAGTATAGCATTGCTAGCATATCCTGATAGATAGCATTACTGCTTGTCACACTTGGTTCCTTCCACTCATCAGATTTTTCTGAAGTCTTGACAGGTGACTGTGTGATTGAGTTGACCAGTGAAATAGGCTGTGGGGCAGGGTTTGATTAACTGCTTTGAGGAGTGAAGGAACAAACTTTGAGACTCGAGTGTGCAGAAAAGCCTTAAAGGGATAGTTCTCACAAAAATGTTAGTTCTGTCATCATTTTCTCACCCTAATGTCATTCCAAACCCTTATGATTTTCTTCATTTCCAAAGAACATTGGACCCCACTATCATTATATGGACAAACCCCTGTGAAAAAGCAGTGTGCTTAATTGTATTAAATGTGCACTTTTAGTGTACTTCAAATCTTAAAAGTATATTTTTACTGTATTTGCAGGTAATTTATTAATGAAATATAAGGCCACTGACTTAAGTGTACTTAAAGAGAGTACACTTTGATAACGGTTTCTTAACACACTTAAATATGCTTTAAAAAAAGTGTAGTTTGTAATAATGTCAATAGTACAATCATTTAAATCATTGTTTCAGTAATCTTTGGTCATAAAGTTAATATTTAAACGTACCGTATGTGCAAATATATTTAAATACATTAAATTAAAAATATTTAGTTTAACATTAGCATCAACGCTTGTCAGTGCATTCAAGATTAAACCATATTTCAAAGAAGTAATTATGAAATGATATATAAAGATTAGGGGTGTAACGTTCACAAAATTCACAGTTTGGTTTGATACGACACAGTGGTGTCACGGTTCGGTACATTTTCGATACGGGGGCGGGGTAATTAGTAATTAGGGTAATTGCTTACATCCCAGTGTTGGAAATATTTCTGTTTTAAACCATGAAGGCGAGCCAATGGATATCACATAAGCAACGTACAAACTTCGTGCAAGAGTTATGCCGGTGATCGTCTTAATCTTAAACTGGGCTCACACTGTGCGATTTTTGAAAAATCCTTTAGGATTATTCTTGTCAGACTGTACGAACATGATGATCATGTCACACTGTGGGATCTCAGTTGTCTTTAATGTCAGACTGTACGACAGTCAAAACGTGTTAAAAACGGGGGTGTGCAAGAAAACTTGTCCGGAGTTTTACATTATCAACCCATGCACGTTCAGTGACTGCGAGCTGCATTGCACGCAGGGCTGTAATGTTGGCTATCATTAAAAGTATATGAATGGCGGCAATACCAGCGTATTTAAGAAGAATAGTGTAAGCAGCACTACACACCCACACGAAAACAGCAGCGCAACCGGTGTTTATCATAGCAAAGGCTACCTATCATATGAATTCCGTGAGCGGAGGATGAGAGTGCCAGAGTTTATGCGGTTAAACTGCTTAAAACTGAAAACTTTCAGACTGCAAGCTTTTAAAACTGTTTCAAACTTTCTAGCTAGGCTTTTTCAAGCCAACTTAAAGTTTGTCTACAATCTTTTCAATCTAGTTGTAATTTTAATTTAATAATAAAAGTAACTTCATAATAATAATAATACTAGTCCTAATAAAAATAAGAATGTAACAGGCCTACATTAATTGGAAATGCCAAATCCTCTTAATATTGCCAATAATTGGGAAATGCCAAATCCTCTTAATATTGCCAATAATTGTTGTTTTTGACAAAAAAGTCAAAAACAACCGGCACTGTACACACCACGGCGCTCACTCAGCGCTGTCAGCTTCACAGTCAATAACTCATAACAAACAGAACGCAACTTGTTTCCGTGTATCTACACCCGTCTCCGTGGGTCGCTCGAGTACCCAGTCTGTCTCTCCTCATCCTGTTCCAGGTGGCCCCTTTTATCCGGTCTCTCCACACCAATTACTGAAACAAGACACAGGTGTTTATCATTTGCACTTGACCCACTTACGCACCGCTCGTCTCCTGCCTCTCTCTCCCAATGCAGATCTCGCTGAACCACGCCCCTCCTGCCACATACCCCCACCGCCCTCCGGCCTGCAGCCCCCCCCCCATTCCGGGAGAGGAAGTCCGCTACTACCATCTGTACCCCCGGCCTGTGGATCACCTTGAACTTGAAGGGTTGTA
>NW_015505419.1:377342-378050 GCF_001515645.1 Sinocyclocheilus grahami | reverse complement strand
TTCCCGGCGGCTTTTTGGTACTAACAATTGGGTTGTATCCTGCTTTGACTGAGTGTCTTGGGTCACTCGATACAACCGGCCTTTTAAAATAGCAAAATACGGATAGGAGAGCGGTCGAGGGGGTTGGAGAAGCTGTCCGTCGATGGAACGGACCTGCTCGAACGCATTTTTGAGTGACTCATCCTGGGACTGCTCCAGGGGAAAATCATCGCCCTTCGCCAGGGTACCCCTCTCCACCGGGGTTCCCCTGACTCAGTCCCCATTGGTCCCAGCTCAACTTCTCCCACCTGCGCGACCGCCCCCGTCTGCCGCGCTCTTTCTTCCCAAGAGACACCCGCACAGAGATGCCCCAATAATGCTTTAAACCCTGGCCAATTTGTCCCCAAAATTAGCGGATGCCTGAGGTGCGGGCTAACCGCCACCTCTACTCTATGCTTTTGTCCCCAAAATTGAATAGCCACCGACATTAATGGGTAGTTCACCACGTCCCCGTGCACACACCGAACCTTAACCATGCGGCTCTTATCCAATGCCTCCGGTTGAATCAGGCTTTGATGCATTGAGGTTTGTTTGCATCCCGAATCCACCAAAGCCTGATATGTACCCCCCCTAATACTCACAGGTATCTGGTACAGGCCAGCTTGATCGGGGGCAGCCTGCGGGGCGTCCGGGACCCGGACCAGCGTCCCCACCTCCATCCTTGGACAC
>NW_015505419.1:363033-376018 GCF_001515645.1 Sinocyclocheilus grahami | reverse complement strand
GGCACTGTACACACCACGGCGCTCACTCAGCGCTGTCAGCTTCACAGTCAATAACTCATAACAAACAGAACGCAACTTGTTTCCGTGTTTCTACACCCGTCTCCGCGGGTCGCTCGCGTACCCAGTCTGTCTCTCCTCATCCTGTTCCAGGTGGCCCCTTTTATCCGGTCTCTCCACACCAATTACTGAAACAAGACACAGGTGTTTATCATTTGCACTTGACCCACTTACGCACCGCTCGTCTCCTGCCTCTCTCTCCCGATGCAGATCTCGCTGAACCACGCCCCTCCTGCCACAATTATATTTCACACACTTAAAGCTTTCTTAGTTTCCATATGTAATAGGATTAGTCCGACAAATCGTTCGGTTTGTAATGCGTACCGAACCGAAAGCCTCGTACCGAACGGTTCAATACAAATACGTGTATAGTTACACCCCTAATAAAGATGTACTTAAGTCCTACTCAAGTGGGTATTTCATTGTAAATAGCATGCAATTAGGTGTCTAAAACATTACATTCACATTCTCAAGCATACTATTATCAAAAGACAACTGATCCCAGTCTAAACTCGGATGCTAGAACTAGACGTCATAATCTAGACCGTCTATCTGATCATTCTTTCCGATTAGACCTAATGGAATACAGTCACACTCGTCTGCTCAGATGGAACACTAGATGCCATTCATTCCTTTGGTTACTCAGTCACAGTTTGGGAATATCCGGCATGTCTGCTTCCTGTCGTCAGATTATGACCTAGACACAATTCTCACTTGGGGTAATTAATTGAACCCCTCAGGTCTAATACACGCTGACAAAAACACATGCTTCTGTTATGCTATAGAGCTCCAGGCCACAATGATTCAATTGAAAATAAGGTAGTTGGTCCCACTTTATATTAGGTGGCCTTGACTACTATGTACTTACATCAAAAAACAAGTACAATGTACTTATTGTGTTCTTATTGTATTGCAAAACACTTTTGCTGCTATTAAGGTGGGATACGGATAAGGTTAGAGAGAGACAGATTTGGTGGTATGGGTAGGTTTAAGCGTGGGTTAAGGTGTAATGGATGGGTCAAAAGTGTAATTATAAATGTAATTACACAAATTAATTACTGATGTAATTATGCAGATATATATTTTTAAAAATATAATGTAAAACATGTATGTACACAATAAGTGCATTGTACCAAATTATTCATTTAAATGTAAGTACATAGTAGTTAAGACTACCTGATATAAAGTGGTACCAGGTAGTTTGTGTGCAACCAAGAATACGTTTATATGCTTCTCTTTACAGTTAATGTTAAAAATGTGTGTGGTTAGCCATGCAAAACACACCACCATGGTACTAGGCTGTTGTGGATTGGCTGTGTGGTAAGACGTTTTTTTAGTGCATTGCTATGCATTTATTGGGTTTATCTGGGTGTTTATGTGGTTACTTTACACACTTAAAAATAAAGGTTCTTCATTGGCAGATGCCAAGAGTCTTTCTCAGACAACACTGGAGAGTAGCTGTCTGTATGGAAAACTGGCTGGTGTTCATGCTGATAGCTTGCCGTGGCGTTAAAGGAGTAGTTCACCAAAAATGAAAATTTGCTGAAAATTTACTCACTCTCATGCCATCCAAGAATCCAAGATGAATTTGTTTGAACGGATTTGGAAAAATGTAGCATTGTATCATTTGCTCGCTAAAAAGATCCTCTACAGTGAATGTGTGCCATCAGAATGAGAGTTCAAACATCGAATGAAAATCACAGTAGTACACAAACAATTGATATGACTCCAGTCACAAACAAATCCATTGTTAAGACTTTGCTTTCTCCAGTGGAAGAAGTAAACTCGTCTGAATCAGGAGACAAAATATGCATAGATCAAGTATAGTTTACAAGCAAAAACAGTGTTTTGAGGTAAAAGGACTAAACGGGATGGGATTTTTCACTGGAGAAAGCATTATTATTAGATTTTCCCTGTTGAAAAAACAGCATATGCTGGTTAGGTATGTTTTGAAGCATGACAGCAGGTCATGAGCTGGTTATGTCCTGGTCCTAAGCAACTAACTCCTACTCAGGACCAGCTCATAACCAGCTCAAACCCAACGTGATCTCATGATAATTCGTATGTATTTTACGTAAAATGTGATTCTATAAAACGTACATTTACTTACGTTTTTACAGGCACTAAAATGTACAATACTTACGTATTTTCAGCCTCTAAATGTACAAAACTGACGTATTTTCAGCATTTTAACGTACAAAACTGACGTATTGACGACACCTAAAAATGAATCCTTATGAATATTGAAATCGCGGCATTAATTTTATTAGTTTTCAGATGCCATGCTTCAAAAAATGCCTAACCAGCATATGCTGTTATTTTTTAAACCGGTTTGGACTCATATGTTGGTTTAAAGTTAAAATGCCTTCATAAATGGTTTGTTTCTTACAAACATGCAGCTTTTCACTTTATAAGACATTCTGACAGCACCCGTTTAATGCAGAGGATCCATTGGTGAGCAATGCAATGCCAAATTTCTCCAAATCTGTTCCGATGAAGAAACAAACCCATCTAGACCTTGGAATGCCTGGGAATGAGTACATTTTCATTTTTGGGTGAACTAATCCTTTAAATTCTTGAAGAGACATGAGAGAACATACAGACAGGGACTTTTTACACATTCATGCCTATGCTTTTATGTCCAAAACCACTGACTTGTTCGTTCACTCACTCACTCATGTATTTATTTATGTATTTATGCTGTTCTGACTACAAAAAAACTAAACTGATTCAAGCCGTATGCTGTGTTATGCTGTTGACCACACACACACTTGAGAATAGAGGCAGATTCATATGAATGACATGTATTATGAAAGCTTAAAGTAGTGCTGTTCATGGGTGAGGAGATGAAGGGATATGTCGGATGAAAGGAATAGCAGCAGCCTCTCGTTTCAGGGACTTTCCCTCTTCTTCAGGGTCAGAGAGAGTGAGGCAGAGTCTGTTACTCTGCAGGTCTTACATCTTCACTTTGCAAAGAAACCCAAAACAGACTGACACAGTGTCTTTAGAAAGGGGTGTGTTTTATGAAGAAAAAAAGCTGTCACTTCTGTCACTAGAAAAACAACCAACTCGAAAACCATTGAAAGCAGTAGTGAAAAATGAATGTCACATCGGCACACTCAGTTTTTTTTATCTCTAACTTCAACGAGGGCCTCTCAACACTTTGTCTACAGTAGGCAATATGACATAGATCACTTTCTCTGTTAACAGACCAAGTAATCCTCAAAATGCTTTTACACCTACACCTAGTGTAATACCAGCTTATAATGAACCATGTTTTTCTCTTATCACAGCTTCACAGCAAGTATCAATACTATATATACAATGTATATATAGTAAATACGTACAATACAGATTTTTACGGTTTATTTACTTTTAATTATTTTTTCTGTTCCTTTTTTCTTTTTTTGACATTTATATAAAATTCGAATAAATGCTGTTCTTTTGTAGCAACTTTATATTCATCAGAGAATCCAGAAAAAATTATGTTGGCCACAAAATATTAAGCGGCACAATTGTTTTCAACATTAATAAGATGTAGATGTAATAATAAAGTTTCTTGAGCACTGAATCAACATATTAGACTGATGTCTGAAGGATCATGTGACACAGAAGACTTATGTAATGGGTGCTGAAAATTCAGCTTTGCCATCACAGGAATACATTTCAAATTAAAAACTCCACATTTTTGAATGGTAGTGTATATACTCATATGTGACCCTTGACCACAAAACCCGTCATAAGTAGCTGGGGTATATTTGTAGCAATAGCCAAAAATGCATTGTATGCATCAAAATGATCAAAAAATGTTTTATGCCAAAAATCATTAGGATATTAAGTAAAGATCATGTTCCATGAAGATATTTTGTAAATTCCCTACCATAAATATATAAAAACTTAATTTTTGATAAGTAATTTGCATTGGTAAGGACTTAATTTGGACAGCTTTAAATGCGCATTTCTTAATATTTAGATTTTTTGCACCCTCAGATTCCAGATTTTCAAATAGTTGTATCTCAGCCAAATATTTCCATACATCAATGGAAAGCTTATTTAGTCAGCTTTCAGATAATGTATAAATCTCAAATTCGAAAAATTGACCCTTAAAGGCACAATATGTAAGTTTTCGCCACTAGAGGTCACATTTTCAAAACAATAACAAAGGCGAGGCTTGATGACGCTATGAAGGAGGATGTTAACGGATGAGGTAATAATAATTTTTTTTTTATTAATTGCACGTTGCACAGTTATTCAAACAGAGAATAAATTACACCGAGAATGCGAGCAAAGAACATTTATATTGTGTAAGAACATTATGACTGACTTAAGTCTAGCGCGAGTTTAAGCACTCTCAAAAAACTCTCCTTATAATCAGTAAAGCTGTCTGTACACGGTTTTATGAATGAATCTCTTACATCATATGTACATCCGCACTTTGTCATCTATAATGAGAGAATTCGTGTGAGAGCTTAATTCAGTCAGCGAAGCATGCAGTGAACAAAAAACTCATCTGAACGCCTCTGATTGGCCATTGCATTCATAAGCTCAACACACTCGTGTGTGATTGGTTATAATGCGCAACACTTTACAAATGCGTAAAATATCATGGTGCAACATTGAGCAGATCTAAATTTAATGCTAGTCAACACTTTTCATTTCATTTTATTTGCGACAGCCGTAATGTATTCAGTTTAACGTTAACTGAACAGCAGCATTTGACTTGCCATAGTTTCTACAAGCGTAAACTGAGGATATGCGGATATTACGTCATTGATGGGCGACAATGACCAGAGACGAGTCATTATTTAAAATTGGAATTTCTCTGGATTTTCAAATCCTTGGGAACTTTTGGTATAACATAAATGCACAACTGCATATATCACACTGTGCAAGTAGTTTTTGGATATTTTATTATGAAAATCTTACATATTGTGCCTTTAAGACTGGTTTTGCGCTCAGTGAGAAATAGTAAATCAAGTCACCTTTTTTTGGGAGATTTTACTTTGCATTTTGGGTGAAGTGGGCTGAAGTGCTAGATGAGTCAGCGTATGCTTTGAGGTTAGTTGTAATCCAGCTCTGCAGGCTCCCCAAAAACAGGTGTGTTCTCAAGGGCCACTTATCCGGCTTCACAAACTGCTAGAGTTACACATTCTGTAGCTGTGTAATGTGCTGCGCTTCCGCTTTAACTCTGTTCGGCTAATTGATTGTGGATAGACTGAAGGCCTAATTATTCCAGTGGCGCCTCGGATGTGGTCAAAGGTTAAATCCATCGTACTCTGATGTCAGCTCTGTGGACAGTGAGCGAGGTGTGTGCGGTCATAACATGCTGTACATGCTATAGTGGAGTTTTATCAGTTAATTTGATCTACTGCAAATACACTTGTGTCCATATAAGATGTCTGTCATTCAGTTTTTCCCATGTAGACACGGCACTGCCATATTCTCACTGAAATATAACCAGCTGCTTACAATGCTGTTGCACCATCTTTACCTTCTCAATCTCATCAAAGTTTGAGGGATACTTTCCATCAGACCACTGATGAAGTCATTGGATGAGTGGCAAAACTTCTTCAACAACTGGAAAATAAAGCCCAGATGCTCTTGGGGGAAATTTGTTCAGAAATTCCTGGATGTATGCCTTTTGTAAAGCTGAAATGGAAATTTGAAAAAGGAGTAAAACTGTGGAGATTTTTAAAGGTCTGGTTATGCCAGTGTAATAGAGCTATACCACACTGCTCTAGTACTATTGTTGATCATATTTGATGATGTCTTTCCCTGCTTAACTGCTAAAAGTCATGTTTGTGGTGGTGGCATTCTAGAGAACCTGTAGGAGAGGTTGCAGGAAGTGGTTCCAAACAAACAGGAACTCGCAGTTCTTAAACATGAAGTTGAGAGGGTTGCCTACTTACAATATTCATGATGACGCTGTTTTGAGAAGTCAGATTAATAAAAAAACTGTTTGACAAGAGCTGTCTCTCTTATGATATTTGCTGAAGAAATATAGTGCCAATGTCAACGGAAATGCAAATATCACAATAACCAAATGCTTTCATTGTAAACAAATGTTAACAAGGCATGCGTTTTTATATTTAGACTACTGTTCACAGTGTGTATGTTTTGGCAGTGATCTACAGTAGGCCTATTGCTTGTTTGCCCTATTTCATTTCAGTATGAGACCACCAGACACACTATATTCACTGTTCTCAATGTACAGGTTTCCTCTAATGTATGCAAACACAAATGACACCTAAACCAGCGGCTCACCCATTGTAACACAATTTTTAGACGATTACTTGTTGTGCCACTCTAATATTTTAAATGTTTATAGGACTAAATCTTACAACCATTGATCTTGCGTTGCTTCTCTTTCTTTTTGTTTCTTTCTTTCTTTCTTTAAAATGTAATATTGTTGTCACAGATTGTGGTTTTTTAAATGTCACTGCATTAACTTTATGTAGCTAGCTGTATATGAATAATCTTGAAATCATCAGTTAGAACAGGTTGGAAATTCAACTTGGAATTGAATAAACACCCTGTAATGTTTTACATCATATGTTGTCATTTGAGTTGTCATTGATTTCCAGCTGTTGTTGTAAATATTGTTGTTGCAAATACTGTTGTTTTTTGGTAATATGATAATAGTGTTATAAATGTACATATATATATATAAACCAAACAAGATTTATGATGCTGATGACCGTTGAAATGCATCATCACAATCTGTAAAAAAAAAAGGGTCCATTGAGAGTTGCCTGGCCTTAGTCGACTTGCTGTGACCCCTTCGACTTTTTGACTGTCAGTTAGTCAACAGCATGTGCGACTATTATCTCTACACATCGTCTGCAAACACAAACGGATGATGTGTGGTTCTTCTCCCTCTCATGATTGCACACTGCTCTCTTTTCTTCTCCTAGCGCAAAAACTGATCTTCAGTGTTGCTTATACAATCATAGATAAGTATCTGCTCTAATTAAGACTCGGTCTCCCTCTGCGTTGGTGGTTAGTCACTCATGTCTTGAGATCCGCACATTCCTTCTGTAATGGCACACAAGCTCTGTCTCCTTTTCTGGAAGTCTGAACTTGTGGATTGTGAGCTTTGACAGATTTTGAAAAAAAAAAAAAAAGTTGTATTTTTTTAACACGCACTTATGCAATATCATAAGCAGAGGATTATAGATGCCATGTCCATGGAGGAATAATATGCCTTTTTATGGAGGTTCAGAAAGACTGGTGAAGGGCCGTTTTCACCCCCACATATACAGAATTTTTCCTTTTTGTTTTTGTCACTGTTGTTATGATTTGGTCATCTTGCTAATTTGAAACAGGAAGCTTGGAAATTCAGAAAAACTAAATCAGGCCAAGATGTGTGAGCATAACAGGAAATTTGAAAGTTGATAATCGATTCATTAAATAAATGTAAAAATAACAAATAAATAAATATGTCATGTGATCATTTACCAACAACAGAGGACTGGGAACACGAAAATGTGTTATTACGAATTTTAAACAAATATTAACATCAAATCTGGGGTAAAGTAATGTGGTTTGACTGACAAAAAAGTTTATACCATCAGGATAAGCATATGTGTTTAAATTACTCCTGAATTCATAAACCCATGGGTCATTTTTTATTGCTTTTGAAATTTTGAAGTATGATGAATTCACAGCATTATTGCATTGATTGTATTCATTTTTTGTTTCATTATTTTTTTTGCATCTTGTATTATTTTGTCTTTTGTATTATTATTTGTATCTTGTGAGGCTGATGTGATGATTTACCTTTACAGTAAATTTAAAGTAATAAAGCTGAAAAAACATCACAGTTGTTTTAGTTGAAAATTAATATCGTATTACACAAATTTGACCCATGTTGAGATACTGGTAGCATGACTAAGCAAGGGCGGTCCAAAACTAATAGAGGTCCCTGATCCAGAACTGGTACTATTCCCGTCCCATGACAGCATCTTGGGGCAAAACTGGTAAAGACGAATGAGCCATTACACTTTCTCTCAGAGTCTCTCTCTTTCTTTGAGGAAATGTTTGTCTTTCAGTATACATCACCTTGCTGCATTTCATTGCATTTCTAATTTGACTGGACTTCTAATCTTACCTCTCTAGAGAGGCCCAGTCTAGGAGACTGTCTCACAGTAGCCTCTTGGCCCACACATTCATAAACTCTTGACAGCTCATATCTCTCTTTGTTTTTCTCTGTTTTCTCTCCTGCGATGAATGAACACATACTTACATAAACACTGTTCCTATCCCGACATCCTTCCACTGAAGCCGATGTGTGTGTTGAGAGTGTTTGAGCAGTGTGCCTACTAGGGCTGGGCGATATAGCTAAAAAATATATCAACGATATATGTTTCATATCGCTCGGTATCGATAATTATTGACATTTTTTATAACCTTTTTTAAAACACTTAAATATATATTAACATATATAAAACAAATATAATTTTGTAAACTGCATACACCGTTATGAACAAAACAGCATCATGTGTTTATGCATTGCTTAGCCTAATACAAAGAGCCAAATCGCCGATCACACAGATTGCATATAAAAAATAAACCTTCACAAATTCGCGTCGCGTTTTCTAAACGTTAAAACTGTTTTAACTTTGCATGACTTTCTTTGCATCTCTTGCATGAGACGCGAGTGCAGCAGTTATATTTGTCCGTCTAAAAATGTGCTGAATATGCATTCTGTGGGAATGGCTTGGTTTTGGTTTTCACCTAATCAAGATCTTCTACGCACCGAGCTACTATATTTCTCTAATATTTTGAACGAATAACACCGCAGCGGCGCGTCTCGTGGGCTAGACTAACAAAACATTAAAATGCAACGTCACTTACCTCATCATCACCGCATCTTGCACACCACTGATGACTGATTGTACCATTTTTGCATTCAAATGCAAATGTTTATTTTAAATTCGACTAATATTAATGTTTTTATTCACAATCTCCTCATCACAGGCAGGCACAGCACTCAATTCAGCATGTGTTTGTGTGAGCTGTCTGCATCACTCATAGTACGTGCCTATATCGTGCACTATATCGAACATTTTTTATATCGTTATCAATATCGATACCGTTTTATCGCCCAGGCCTAGTGCCTACTCCTGTCCGAGCGAGACATCCATTTGTAATCCAAGTGTCCCAAGCACATATCGTATCTCTCACAGTATGCATTTACTTCACACGCCGCTTCTCTCTTGCAATTCTGTAATTACCAGTTAGATTAAAGGGGCCACACATCTTTGAGAAAAGGTATTATTTTAGTGGGTGAATAAAGTACAAATATTACATTTGAAGGTGTTCAAATTTCTATGCAATTTTTTTCTGAGAGTGTATCGGCATGCTTATTATTTATTTAGTAGTTTGAATAAATAATGTATTATTTTATTAAATTACAGTACACAATTATACAATATTAATAATAATTAATAATAATAAATACAGTATCCTGAAAAAGAGACGTTTCTTTTTCATTTTTTATGCTATATTTATTTATGTAAGATTTGATGTTAATATTTGTTTAAAATTCGTAATAACACATTTGCGTGTTCCCAGTCCAATCAATTATCAACTTTCAAATTTCCTGTTATGCTCACACATCTTGGCCTGATTTAGTTTTTCTGAATTTCCAAGTTTCCTGTTTCAAATTAGCAAGATGACCAAATCATAACAACAGTGACAAAAACAAAAAGGAAAAATTCTCGTTCTTGGATGTGGCATTTATATACTAACCTTTTTTTTTTTTTTTGGGTGACTTTTCAGATAGAACTGCAACTGATTTCCTTCACCATTAAAAATATCCTGAAAAATAATTGATCAGAGGGGATGTGTGGCTTGTCATTCGTATAGCTCGAGTTAAAAGTGGCTTTTGAAGATTGTTTGAGAGTTACTTTTCCCTTTATTTCATGGAATGAATGTTTTAGCAAGTGGCGGTTCATCTTTTATCGGTAACTCGTGTCTTCATTTAAGGAGTTTGTGTATGTGTGTGTGTATTTCTCATGGAGGCCCATACTGTTCTTTGTCATTTAGATAAACCACTTCCTGACAACTGGAAACAAAAATCTATTTATAACTTTGCGTGTCCTAATTTTACACTCACTCATTTTGTTCTCCAGAACTATTTTTGCTACTTGGTTGTGTTTATTCTCCCCCTCACCGTGTCACTTCCTGCCACATGCTGTATGTGCTAGGGGAGCTTTGTAGTAAGTTTACTAATGTCACCTGAATGAAAAGTGACCTGCACATCATCAGCAGTCTTTTTGTTTTCTTTGCTGATCTGAATACGCTGTTAAAAGTGTTCTGTTTTTATTCCTTTTAATGATGCATACAGTGGACTACGAAAGTATGAGACTACTAGTGGAAATGCTTCTGTTTAGGTTTTTGCCACTTTTTTTTTTTTTATTTAATACAATTTATCATTTCATATGATCAGCATACAATTTTACTGAAGAGTTGACACAAATTTCAAAATGCCTTTTGTGACAGATGCATTAACTTTGTGTGCGTGAAACCTGATGGCCATGAAAATTAGTAATCATTTAATCAAAGCAGTCCAAATTTTGATTGATATTAATTGGAATGCAGGATAAAACAACAACAACAACAACAGAACATGATTTTTGAATGATCTGAGTTATGTTTTTTCTTTTTTTTTGCAAATGAACTCTTCATATGTAGTTTAGTCATACTTAAAGGGATAAATCACTCAAAAATGAAAATATTTTTTTTTTCTTGCCTAACATCACACTCTTCTCATATAGTATACATTTGTCTTTATGCAAGCAGATACAGCTGCCTTAATATTTTAAGGAGAGCATATATGTGGGGCTATTTTTGTGTAATGTGTCTGTCTCTGGGAAAATGTTTCTGGGCTCCTCAGTGTTGTGTGATGTTTCATCCAATCATTGCTCTTTTCCAGTAATAGTTTTGTTAAAACTGGATTGATTCTTCTTTCCTCACACGTCTTCTCTTAAATAAGAGCAAGGATGTGATCCAAACGAATACCAGCACCATTTGCCATATCAACAGCCTGCAACCTAATAAGCGTGTCAAGACCAGTGAAAGCACACCACCGTAAACAGAGCCCTACAGATGCCCAGACATGCACATGCTCTCACGTACAGACCGTTAGACAGGATAAAAACTTGATGAGTAATATTATTATTTATAAATCAACAATAGAAAGTCTTGTTGACAGGCATTTAAGACCTGAAAATTGCCATAAATAATAATTATCATCAGTTGTCTGTCTGGATATGCAATAAACTTGCATTGAACTACATAGAAAAGCAGAAGTTTAAAGCTGAGTTTAGCTGGACAAAGGGTAATTGTGTGTCTCTCCTTGCAGACCCGTGTTTGACAGTCATCCCTCCATGTATGAATGAAGCCGACCGCTTCAGTTTAGAGGCACTTCGGCACATTCACAAGCAGCTAGATGACGACAACGATGGAGGAATTGAAGTGAATGAGAGTGTAGAGGTGAGCATATGTTTTTTAGACCTTAAAAACGGCTTTTCCTTAATACTTGCATTTTATTTAATATAATAAAACGTGTTGGAGTGTGTGGACATGTTTCTGTATGTGTGCATGCATTTTGTGAGGGGGTCGGGGGGCTTAAAAACAGGTCAGCAAAGCTTAGACCTACCAGGGACCTCAAAGGGCAAAGTTGACATTGGTTCTTGCCTGCAAGAAGAGACTATTGACATATGAGCACTTCTCCCATAGGGCTACTACATTACTATGTGTGTGTGCTTTGCTGTGTACGTGATGAAAAATCCATGCATATTCATATAGGATTTGTATATAATTTGTTTTAAATATGTTAATGGCTTTTCGCATGGTATAATAGGCATGTTATCATGTCACTTCAATATGCATGGCTTCCTGAATGTGATCTATGCATGCAACACATTCTGTGCCAGTTAAATATAATCTTGTCTGTGTCATGATTTACGTGACTCTGAATGCTAATTGCCATTTTGTCTCACAGAAGGTGTTTAGATTTATTATGTTTTAACAAAACAAATTATTTTTTAAATAAAATGAATCTACAGCCATATGAATATTTATGTGGAATTACAATATTATTTATTTATTATTAACTTGCGCTTTGGAAAAGCACTTTATGAATAAAATGTATTCTTATTTTTCTTATTATGACAGTTTATCATAAGGTTATTTTCATTTATATTGTCATGAACAATGAGCAATGAGCATTTTTACTAATTTATTAATCCTAAATTAACTTAATTATTCATAAAATTAATAGTTAATTTAATTTTTGTTCATGCCACATTGTTAATTTAATGTAAGCTATAAATGTTAAAAATGAATTAGTATATATATATATATATATATATATATATATATATATATATATATATATATATGTGTGTAGGGCTGGACAATAATTCAATAATTCAATATATCGCGATATAATGTTTTTCAATAACGGTGATATGATTTTTAAACACATTTCCGATATTTCGATATACATTACCAGTGTTTCCCATACATTGATTTATTTGTGACTTCGTTGAATAAACATGAGCACTGCATGTTTCAAAATTTTTATATTTTATATTTTATATTTTATTAAGTTTTATATGAATGTATCTTTGAAGGCAACCAACCGACTGTCTTCAGAATAGTTTAGATGGCATTTTTATCTGATAAAGTACCGTTCATTTTTACAGCCATTACTGGAGAAACCGTTATTTCCACCGCTCTCACAGCGCCTCCTGCTGGCAGACAAGCAGTTTGCATTTTCAATAATAAACCCATTTCCAGCAACATGCTTTTGTTATTGCTCTATTTTTTTGTTTTCTAAAGCAACTCGGAGCATGTTTCATACTCGTTATCCTGGTTAATGCACGTTTCAATCTATAAGAATAATCAGCCTACACTA
>NW_015505419.1:341344-361982 GCF_001515645.1 Sinocyclocheilus grahami | reverse complement strand
CGCACCGCCCAAATATATATATATATATATATATATATATATATATATATATATATATATACTAATTTATTTTTAACATTTAAACTTTATTAACTGTCTGTAACTCAAAATTAGCCTAATTTTGAGCTACAGACAGTAAAAAAAAAAAGTGAAAAATGTTGAATGTTGATGAAATTTTGGTCGAGTTTTCACAGGGTCTGTGCGAGAAGGCTCACTGGGGGAAACACATGCTTGCATAAAGCCAGAGGCCAGCTGTGTGCCAGTGTGTCCATGCCGAGGGGGCCTTGGTCAGGGAGTCATACAACTGGCAGTGCGAGGACTCATGGGAAGCAACAGGTCGACCTGGGCTTCCCCGAATCGACTCCAGATCAGCCGGATCATCTGAGAGCTGAGAAACGTGAGCTGTCATTAGAGAGCAACCGTACATCACGTAGACAACCGTGATGTACGAAACGGTCGCAGTGTTGACCGTGCGGACCAACACATGCTTGCCAAGCAGCAGCGGCCGGAACTGCCACAAGGCTAGTAGCACTGCCAGCAACTCGAGGCAGTGATGTGCCAAAGCAGTTGAGGCCCTGTCCAGAACCCTGAGGCTACCTGCCTGTTGCATGTAGCGCACCACCCTGCACTGGAGGCATCTGTCGTGACACCAACATGCTGAGACACTTGTTCTAAGGGCACTCTGGCCCATAGAAAGACAAGGTCCATCCAGGGGCTGAATGAGTGGCAACATGTTGGTGTGATGGTCACACAAACTGTACCACGGCACAATGCCCATCTCGGGACTCGGGAGTGTAACCAGTGCTGAAGTGGTCTCATATGCAGCAGTCTGAGTGGTGTGACTGCGGCTGCGGATGCCATATGACCCAGGAGCCTCTAAAAAAAGTGAACTCAGGCAGTTCAGCACAGACTGGGCACGCTCGTTGGTGAGCGTCCTATTGACATCCTTCGCCAATAGGACAGCAATCTTCTCGCACAGGACAGGGGGCGTCTCGGACTGCCACCAAAGTCTTGAGAACGCCGCAGAACCTGGGGGGTCGCCTGTTCGAATGAGCCAGCGGGACGGGTTGGGCAGCATGAGCCACGCCCCCAAACTCCGTGCGAGTGGCACCAAAGGGACAATCGACATACCCGCAGTAGTGCAGTGGTGGGAAGTCATGCTGGACAGCCCAGAAAGCACCGCGTTCTGGCTCATCACGACAGGGCTCCCCGTGTCCCATGCATGGGAAGGCATTGTGTCCCCGAACTGCAATCGCTTGGCCGCTGGCAATAGTGGGTGTCGTGGGCGAGAGTGAGGAGGCAGCGCGTCACTCACTGTCAACCCACGAACCTGATGGCCCAGAGGAAAAGCAAACTGCTCTTTGTTTGAGAATGTGGTTACCACTGGCCCTTGGGCCAGCAGCGGAACAGAACAAATGAAACAAAAGGTGGCGCTCTCATTGCCGTCTCCGGAAGAGAAGCAGTTCCTCACATCTCTGGGCTGTCTGTGTCAGGGCCGCCTCGTCATCTTCCTGGAGGACTTAGCAAGCAAGGCTTGACACACCGGCATGGTCTCAGCATGGTGCAAAGCAGCTGCAGGAGGGCGCCCTCGGCAATGGGCAGGCTGAGGCGTGGCCTGCTGCGGAACGGTGGCAGGTGGAGAATCACTCCGGGGCTGGATGTGCTGGATAGCCTCAGTCTGCCTCTGTACTGCCGAGAACTGCTGGGCGAAGTTCTCGACAGCGTCTCCGAATAGCCCAGCCAGGGAGATAGGAGTGTTAAGAAAGTGCACTTTGTTGACGTCACTCATCTCAGCAAGGCTGATCCATAGATGGCGCTCTTGGGCCACAAGTGTGGACCACGCCGTGACCTTCGTCACCCGGAGAGCGAAGTCGGTCGCCGAGCGCAACTCCTGCATCAACCCCAGGTTGGTACTACCCTCGCGCATTTGTTTCAGTGCCTTGGCTTGGTGGACCTGCAGGATCGCCATGGCATGCAGGGCAGAGGTGGCTTGGCCCGCAGCACTGTATGCTTTGACAGTGAGAGCCGCCATCAGCTTACAGGCTTTGGACAGGAAACGAGGACGATTCCTCCAAGTGGCGGTATTTTGCAGGCACAGGTGCACCACAACCGCACTCTCCACCTGGAGAATGTCAACGTACCCCATATCCACCCCACCATCAAGGGTAGTGAGGATGGAGGAGGCGGACGAGCAGCTTCCGGGCCAAAAAAACGAGGTCGTCCATGACTTCATCAGCTCCTCATGCACCTCCGGGAAGAAAGGACGTCACTCACTGTCAACCCACGAGCCTGATGGCCCAGAGGAAAAGCAAACTGCTCTTTGTTTGAGAATGTGGTTACCACTGGCCCTTGGGCCAGCAGCGGAACAGAACAAATGAAACAAAAGGTGGCGCTCTCATTGCCGTCTCCGGAAGAGAAGCAGTTCCTCACATCTCTGGGCTGTCTGTGTCAGGGCCGCCTCGTCATCTTCCTGGAGGACTTAGCAAGCAAGGCTTGACACACCGGCATGGTCTCAGCATGGTGCAAAGCAGCTGCAGGAGGGCGCCCTCGGCAATGGGCAGGCTGAGGCGTGGCCTGCTGCGGAACGGTGGCAGGTGGAGAATCACTCCGGGGCTGGATGTGCTGGATAGCCTCAGTCTGCCTCTGTACTGCCGAGAACTGCTGGGCGAAGTTCTCGACAGCGTCTCCGAATAGCCCAGCCAGGGAGATAGGAGTGTTAAGAAAGTGCACTTTGTTGACGTCACTCATCTCAGCAAGGCTGATCCATAGATGGCGCTCTTGGGCCACAAGTGTGGACCACGCCGTGACCTTCGTCACCCGGAGAGCGAAGTCGGTCGCCGAGCGCAACTCCTGCATCAACCCCAGGTTGGTACTACCCTCGCGCATTTGTTTCAGTGCCTTGGCTTGGTGGACCTGCAGGATCGCCATGGCATGCAGGGCAGAGGTGGCTTGGCCCGCAGCACTGTATGCTTTGACAGTGAGAGCCGCCATCAGCTTACAGGCTTTGGACAGGAAACGAGGACGATTCCTCCAAGTGGCGGTATTTTGCAGGCACAGGTGCACCACAACCGCACTCTCCACCTGGAGAATGTCAACGTACCCCATATCCACCCCACCATCAAGGGTAGTGAGGATGGAGGAGGCGGACGAGCGGCTTCCGGGCCAAAAAAACGAGGTTGTCCATGACTTCATCAGCTCCTCATGCACCTCCGGGAAGAAAGGAACCGGGGCAGGCCATGGTCGCGAGCCACGACCCGTGCTGAGAAACCAATCATCTCACCGCAAGGGCTCGGGACTGGTAGGTGTACAGGCCTCCAGCCCAATGCTCACAGCAGCCCGGGAAAGCAGGCCGTCACTCTGGGTCCGATTCGGCAATGGCGACAACACCCGAGGGGGGCAGCCCCGCCTAATCTTCATCCTCAGAAGATGATCGCCCATCCCCCGATGCAGCGATTGACATCTGATCCTCTATCGCCGCATCGAATTAAATGCTGGGCACGCCGTGAGACAGCACAGCAGAATCACCGGGGAGCCACACAGAACAGCTGCTGCGGGAGGGGTGAGAGGTCCGTGGGGACTGGCCCAGCGGTAAGGCTCTCACTGCAACCTTCAGATCGCCCAGAGGACTAGCCGATGGTTCTCTGCTCGTGGCAGAGAAGCCAGTGCAGTTAGTGACAGAGGGAGCCCCTCCCATCCCTGTGAGGAGAGAGAGGCGCGAACGCAGTGCTGCCATGGTCACACGCTCACAGTGAACGCATGAACCATCCATGAACGCATGAATGCAGCTTCAGCGTGCTGGATGCCCAGACACAGAAGACAACGATCGTGGTTCTCGACAGAGGTCAGGAATCAACCGCAACCAAGAGGACACGGACGGAACGGCGTCTTTAAAAAGACGCGAGCTGTCCGTGATCAGAAAGTGCTCTTTTACAGGTGCATCTCAATAAATTGAAAAGTTAATTTCATGGAAAAGTTAATTTATTTCAGTAATTCAACTCAAATTGTGAAACTTGTGTATTAAATAAATTCAATGCACACAGACTGAAGTAGTTTAAGTCTTTGGTTCTTTTAATTGTGATGATTTTGGCTCACATTTAACAAAAACCCACCAATTCACTATCTCAACAAATTAGAATACTTCATAAGACCAATAAAAAAAACATTTTTAGTGAATTGTTGGCCTTCTGGAAAGTATGTTAATTTACTGTACATGTACTCAATACTTGGTAGGGGCTCCTTTTGCATGAATTACTGCATCAGTGCGGCGTGGCATGGAGACAATCAGCCTGTGGCACTGCTGAGGTGGTATGGAAGCCCAGGTTTCTTTGACAGTGGCCTTCAGCTCATCTGCATTTTTTGGTCTCTTGTTTCTCATTTTCCTCTTGACAATACCCCATAGATTCTCTATGCGGTTCAGGTCTGGTGAGTTTGCTGGCCAGTCAAGCACACCAACACCATGGTCATTGAACCAGCTTTTGGTTTTAATACCCGAGTTTCACAATTTGAGTTGAATTACTGAAATAAATGAACTTTTCCACGACATTCTAATTTATTGAGATGCACCTGTAGATGAAGCACCTAGGGGAATCGCTGAATTAACAGGGATGCAGCTGACTGTGCCGTAACGCCACTCAGAACAGCCTCTTCTTCCAGCAGCAGAGAGAATTCGCCTGGTTAATCTCTAACTGTGTTCATTCACTCGGCTCAGAAGCAAAAATTTGATGAGTGGATGCACCTGTCGCCTATTTATACCCATATGCACGGGGAGTGGAGGAGTGGTTCAGGTATGCAAAATCCACTAGCCACATTTCCTTGGCGTTTTCTCTTAATCAGAGAGGATTCGGGCTCCCAAGTAAAACCCCTAATGTCGTCATCGACATAACTCGAAGTGACCGACATATAGGGAACTAATGTTATTCGAACACTGACTTGAACATTAACTCTTTGAATAGTTCAGAAGTTATGTTATGAGGTGTGTGTGTTTGTTTGTGTGTGTGTTTGTTGATGTTTTTGAGGTTTGAATGATGGTTTCACATGTCCTCTTTATTCTCTCACACACACTCATCCGGTGAAGTGGAAGTTTAATTCTTTTATGCAAACTGACACTACTCAAAAGTGATCCCACAATGCACCTCTCTGTTAAATTTACTGCAGACAATACACTGCATGGATCACTTACTACCTAAGTTCTTTTTTTACAGTTTATTGCAGCTGGAAGTAAACAAGTTATTAATTGTATAAAAAATACAAAAAGTTGCCATTAGCCTGTTAAAATAATAGTAACATCCACTACACAAGAGGTAGTAAGTCTTTTGGTTTGTCCATAGTAAACATATACAGATGTCACTTGTGGCCTTCACCATTTCCTTCAAACTCAAGATTGAATGTGAAGATACTGTTTATTTTCTCTTTTTACTTCTCTGTTTTTTGCTACTCAGCTCTCTTTGACTTTAGTGAGGATGTGACGTGTGTTTTGAGGATAGTTTCTGGTCATGGCAGGTGCTCCTGGGCTCAAGAAGTGTTTCGAGAAGAGGCCCAAGAATTTCTCCTTCTTACAGCCACTGAAAATTGGTGTCCTCTTTCAGGACACAGCAGATTCCTAAATGTGTGTGCGTGAGTGTGTGAGGGAGAGAGAGTTGCTAAATAAGCCTACACGACTTTAAAGATGTCTTGTCCCTCATTTGTTGGAAATGAGTATGAGCATAGCAACATAATTCATAAACAGAAGGGACAAAAAAAACGCTGTTTAACAAAATGACATTTTTCATCATGTATGTGCAGCACACACATATGCAGAACCACAAGAGAGATACACAGACCTGACCACAGAGAGCTTCACGCTTATATAGTATGCTTGTCATATTCTAATAGCTTTATTGTGCAATAAAACTCTGCTCTAGTTATGTATTTTTCTGGTCATCTTTTGAAATTGCATTGTGGCTCTGCAAATGTTGTTGGCTGATTATGATTAATCACTTTTGTTTTTCCTCATTTGTTAGTTGTTTTGGTTAAAAGCATCTGCAGAATGAATTAATGTCATGTAAGGCGACAGATATTACATTCAAATGTGATGTTTCCCTAGTGTCCTTTTTGCATTATAAATATTTGCATTATATTAAAAGGTATTTTTGAAACCAGTAAACCCTCTGATAGAGTTGCCTGTAACCCGAAGGCAAATAAAACATGATATGGCATGAACTACTTCATAAGAAGTCATTTTCCTGTGGTCTGAGCAGTAATGTTATCCTGTTGTTCTTCTGCAGTTTATCATAGAGGACATGAAGCAGCACCAGACCAATAAACACAGTAATCTTCACCGAGAGGACCAGCACATCACGGTGGAGGAGCTGTGGAGGGGCTGGAAAATATCAGAAGGTAAAGAAAGATGGACAGAGAAAACGGGGGCTGGGTGGCGTATACAGCACTGTGAGACAGAAAAAATGTTGTTCACTTGTAGAGATTCTGCTGTACTGTTTATACTGTGGTAGATATATTTTGCAGGCATCAATGGGCAGGACAATTTAATATTATTTACACGTGAGAGCAAAAAACAGAAGCATGGAATAATTTGAAAATACTGAGCAGGATGTGTCCCAAACTAGTCAAGTCAATACAAGAAAGGTCTGTTTTTTTAACTTATTTACATCCCAACCTGCCCCATAAATATAAAATTCAGTTGATGAAAGGTGTGCATATATATTGGCTAGCTATTATTAATTTATGCGTAACTATACCTTTTGTTATTTATCATTATCCTTAAAAAAAAAAATCATAATTATGAAATAAGGTGAAGTATCTTTTATTTGTGAAGTATTTAATGGAGCACATTCAACACAATCTCCAGGAATTTAATTTGTGCTTGGTCTTGGGTTTTCCTAGTAGTGATGTCATTAGATGTCTGAATGGAGTGATGTCACTATGATCTCTAAACAAAGATGGTGTGTTATTATGGAGTGATGTCATCTTACAGCATCAGGCTCTGTTGAAGACACCGGGGCTGTCATTTCCCTCTGATTTTAGGGATAAATTATGGTTGGGGTTAGAGATCGGTCTGTGTTTTTGGATAGTAATGTTGTGCCAGGATCAGTAAAAGATGTTGATCTAGGAACACGTTTGATCACATGGCAAAATCACGACAGACAGTGGTGGTGAATATACTGTACAGTGGGGTCCTAACATCTTAGTCTAATGAGTCGTTTTTTCCAATGCTTTAAGATCTAGTCAGATAGAAATTGAAACCATGATATGACCTGGACTAAGGCTCTCCTTACTAAAGTTTTTTTTTGTGTGTGTGTGTGTGAAACATGGCGATGATTTGAGATGATCCAAAGAGCATCTTAAGCTTCAATGGAATAACGCCTGACCTTCTGTACAAGGTCACTTGATCAATGTCACAAAAGTCACATAGAAAAATGCAGAATCTGAATATTTTTCTCCATTCTTCCTGATTTTATTTTATTTTTTTCAAGTTTTAATTAAATTGTGATTTTTTTTTCTCAGTGTGCACAATCAAACCCTGCTGTGTTTTTACTGATGTACACACACTGACCGAAGGCCAAATATTAAAAGAATACTGAACATTGAGCTCATAAATATTTTTTGTTTTTCTGTTTTGTGTTCAGAACATTTTAAAGAATTACACATTTGTCATTTAAGCAAGTTAATGTTCTTTTTTTGGTAGGTTTCTTCTCGCCCCCCTCATTTGAGTCGTTTTCTCTCTTTCTCAGTGCACAACTGGACACTGGAGGATGCAGTTCAGTGGCTGAAAGAGTCAGTGGAGCTTCCTCAGTACGAAAAAAACTTCAGAGAGTTTAAAGTAGACGGCAACATGCTACCTCGGTAAATACACACACTTTTGTCTGTTCATCATGGACTTTCCATTGACTTGCATTGTTTTTATACTTAGTTATAATACTCCTGCTCCTAATCCTATCACAGCCTCACACAGACATTCTTTTTTCATTTATGCAATATTTTTTATGCCACACTTATGTTAAAGTGTGTTAGAACCTAATAGGGTAAAAAAAAAATCACCAGTTGTGAATTTTTAACAGCAGTGCTTCCCTCTAGTGGTGATGATGTGTCAGTACACAGACATTAAAGATGTGTATGAACATTGGGGGTAAAGAAAGGTTTAGGGTGTTGAGTTTCCCCTCAGGGCCACTTCTCCGTGACTCATGAAATGATGTCACAGCAGCAGATCACCTTTCACCTGCAGCTATGCTTAGTATGTGTGTGGCAGCACATGTGATCTTTCAGTCATCTAGTACTCACTACTTAAAATTAGTGCTTAGATGCTTGAACTTGCCATTCATGCACACACACATAGTCACATAAACTGTGTTTTGCAGTTAAAGCAATTAGATTTGCATAGACATTTCAGATAGATTTATTGGAAGCTCTAACATTTCCAAGTAAAGTTTGAAATCACAAACTGACCTGAAACTGTCTGATTTAGTGTGATCTTGGTTTATTCTTACCACCTGACCTGCTGTGTTTTTCCTTTCCATTACAGAATAGCAGCCAATGAACCATCATTTATGTCAATGCAGCTAAAGATATTAGACCAACGACATAAACAGAAATTAAATCTAAAAGCGTTAGATGCAGTGCTCTTCGGACATCCACTACGTAAGTGTATTCACCTAATCTGGAATAAAGCTTGTTTAATTGTTTATGTAAAGGGAAAGTTTAGCCCAAAATTTACATAGTTTCAAACCCATATGACCTTGCTTCTTTGGAACACAAATAATACTGTACGTCACAAATAATGTCGCTCTTTTCAGTGCTATAAAAATGATTGAGATATGAAGCTTTTAAGGTACAAAAAGAATGCAGTAGTAACACAAAAGTGTCATAAGTAGTCAATATGACTGCATTACCATTCAAAAGTTTGGTGTCAGTACAATTTTAAGAATCATATTCAGCAAGGACACATTAAATTGATCATTGTAAATAAATACATTCTGTTCTTTGAACTTTGTGTTCAGCAAAAAGATGGTGAAAAAATGTATCATGGTTTCTCCAAAAATATTAAGCAACATAACTGTTTTCAAAATAATAGTAATAGTAATAATAATAATAGCATATCAGAATGATTTCTGAAGGATCATGAGACACTGAAGACTGAAATAATGGCTGCTGAAAATTAAGCTTATATATTAAAATAGAAAACAGTTGTTTTAAATTCACAATACTCAATATTTCATAATATTAAAATTTTTACTATAATTTTAATAAAATACATGCAGTCTTCATAAACATATTAGACACTTTTTTCAAAAACTTTTAAAAAGGTTATATTTTTTAACTGTGTAGTCTACGAGCGAAATTCAAAGAAGTGTGAGAAACAGACCAAAACTGGCACTTTCATGAGAGAAACAGTTTAATAATCCATTAATTAATTGTACTTTTTGAGTCAGATCTTTTCAATGAATCGGTTAATCCGTTCTCAAAGTGGGTCCAAATGACTCATTGACAACCAGAATCTGGTTGCAGCATTTAACAGCTCACTGAAATCACTAAAGTTTGGACACTTTCTTACACAAAGCTATGTATAGAAGTATTTCTTTTATTGTAATATTTGCTTGTTTAGTGGGTATACATGCTCTCTTTTTCTCTCTTCTTCCTTTAGGTCCTCACCATCACTGGCTGAAGGACTTTGTTTTGATGATTTCAATCATCATTGGTGTGGGCGGCTGCTGGTTTGCATACATACAGAACAAGTCGTCTAAAATTCACATCTCCAAGATGATGAAAGATCTGGAGAGTCTACAGCATGCTGAACAGAGCCTGACAGAGCTACAGAGCCGGTGAGAGAGAAAGCAAATAACAGACAGTGAGAGAGATATTCTGTACCCTCGAGGGAAGAGGTCATCATTTACTCACCCTCATGCCGTTCCAGATCTGCACGACTTTCTCTGTGGAACACAAAAGGAGAGACTAGCTCCAATATGTCAAAAAGTCAGTGCAACTCTCACGCTAAAATTTCTGAAGCCGTAAGATAGCTGTATGTGAAAAACAGACTTTTTTCATCTTCATCCACATCCATATGACATTGTGACGTCAGTACAATGAGAGTACTTGCCATTGAAGTATGGAATTACGTTCATAATGTTATATGACAACTTTTGTTTTTTTTCTTGAGCTTGGCAGTCTATAGCCCTTTCACTTTCATTATATGGAAAAGAGTTGAGATGATATTTGTTCGTTTAGGTTTGGAACAACATGAGGGTGAACAAATTATGAAAGAGTTTTATTATTATTATTATTTTTTTTTTTTCAAATTGCAACACACCAGATTTCAGATGTGACTTAAATTTCTCTGTGGTTTCATCAGGCTGGAAAAGGCTCAGGAGGAGAACCGAATTTAGGTTTGGAACAACATGAGGGTGAACAAATTATGAAAGAGTTTTATTATTATTATTTTTTTCAAATTGCAACACACCAGATTTCAGATGTGACTTAAATTTCTCTGTGGTTTCATCAGGCTGGAAAAGGCTCAGGAGGAGAACCGAACGGTGGCGGTGGAGAAGCAGAACCTGGAGCAGAAGATGCGTGACGAGATCAACGGAGCAAAGAGAGAAGCCAGCAGACTGCGAGAGCTGCGAGAGGGGGCTGAATGTGAACTCAGCAGACTCAAGTATGCAGAGGAGGAACTAGTGCAGGTAAGAACCAGTATATATATATATCAAATATAGTTAGTTAGTCTTTAGTGTGATAACCCTTACAAATAAGAAGTTCTGTTGTATAAAGTGTGCTACTGGTATTCTTTTTTAAAACTAAAAATAAGAGAGTATGCTTTAAGTCTACTTGGCTTATACTGACAAGTATTCAGAAAAGTATATTTTGCTAAGTATTCTAAATATATTATGCTTCAAGTGTAAGCCTGCACTGCAGTTATGTCATCTGCCCCTTCACATGCCCAAGCTCTTTAAAGCTAAATGAATTCTGATTGGCTCTCAATATATTTATTGTCCTTCAGCTAGAAAAATCTTTGTGAAAGTGACTCCAGAACTATCGTTCCTCTGTGCTGTTATGGTTATAGTTGAGGTGTGGACTTGTTATTGTTATACTTCCTCGGTGTGAATCGGCCTTAAAGGCACAATATGTACGATTTTTTTATTAAAATATCCAAAAACCACTAGAACGGTTTTATATATTTTGCTGACTTGTGTACTTACATTATCCCAAATGTTTTGAAGAATGTTTAAATCCAGAGAAATAAGCAATTTTAATTGACGTCATACACCCTCGAATTACAAATTTTATTGTATTTTATTAGACAGGTGACGACCGCACAGAGTAGCATTATAACAGAACGTTCAAATGTATCTACAGTGGTATCTGACAAAGTGAAGCATGCTTAAATAGCAACACATCATACCGCGATCTAAAGAAATTGAAGAACAGATGAGAATCAAAACAGTTGACATGTATCAGTCTGGAAAGGATTATAAAGATATTTCTAAGGCTTTGGGACTCCAGCGAACCATGGTCAGAGCCATTATTATTTAATTGCATTATCTTTGTGTAATATAAAAATTTGTTTGATGATCTGAAACATTAAAATGTGACAAATATGCAAAAAAATTAAAAAACAGGAAGGGGGCCAACACTTTTTCACACCACTGAAATATGATAAAACAGCGCTGCTTTTTTTCCCCCACATACGCACGACCGGAAGGAGCAGAAGCGGTCGACTGTGGCATAATAAAAGCTCAGCTGCTTTCGAGCCGTGTGTCGCACTCATTCAGCAGCCTCGTTTCACTTCGACGGCTTTCAGCCTCACTCTGCTTCATACTACAACGTTAATAAATCTTTAATACATTAGCTCATCCATGAACATGATTTCTGCCCGAATCCCATCGGATTGCTTCGGCTGTGGGGATGAAGACGACAACTCCCATGATTCCACACTCAGTCACGGTGTCATCTAACTACGCCTTTGTTTCTTTGTTTGTTTTGAATACACGCCCTCTAGTGGCAAAAAATTACATATTGTGCCTTTAAGTATGCATTGAAAAAACTTATCCATAAGTCAGTAACACTGACAAACAAAATTCTATAAAACTATTTTTATTCAATTTCTAAATGGTAAATTCATTAACAGTTTATTAAAATACATTAAAAGATTAAACAAACGGCGGTGATAACCTTGCAGGCAGCGCACCGGCATACAGCGCTGTTGTGCTGTGGGCGTCCCGAGTTCGAATCCCAGCTCGTGGACCTTTCCCGATCCCGCCCCCCTCTCTCTCTCCCAATTCGATTCCTGTCATTACACTGTCCTATTTAAATAAAGGCAAAATGCCACAAATAAATATTTTTTAACAGATAAAACTAAAAGTTAAGGATATACAAGTATACTACTAGTTCATTGATATTAGTGTACATCCTAAATAAAGTATACTTGGACAATATACTTTTATACTTGAAGTATACTTGTTTTTGTAAGGGAAGCCAGACTTTTGACTACACAGTAAGCAATCTGACATGTAAAACAACCAATTTTCTTAACATGGTGCATATATGAAGCGTGTAAATCTAAAATTAATTCTGTCATAATAACTGACCAATAATAGACCATTTTACGTAGCAAAATATGAGCTATCAACATGATACAGTAATGTTAAATATATTTTGACAAGCTATTTAAATTACTTTGGGTTCTCTAAGACTCAAAATAGAACAGAAGCATTAATATAATAAAATGTAATTAATTACTTTTATCCAAAATGTATTCATTCCTGCAGTTTATCATTGCATTTCTATTGCCTTTCATCACTACGGCCCTATTCTGTAAAAACACCACTAGATGGATGTATCGTTCCTCAAGTTGTGATTTCTGTCCTTCCACATTACAAGTAATAAATTACAAGTTCCAAAGAGTGTTTGTGTTTGTTGGCTATTTCCAGGTGCGAATGGCACTGAAGAGAGCAGAGAAGGAGATGCAGTCAGATTGGTCGGTGCCAGAAGCCCTGCAGATGTGGCTTCAGCTCACACATGAGGTGGAAGTGCAGTACTACAACATTAAAAAACAGAATGCCGAGCTGCAGCTCACGGTCGCAAAGGACGAGGTGAGTGATTTATTGTTTACACTTCCTGCCAGGGCAGAAAATGCTTTTTTACCAACATATTTTAAAGTTGGAGCCCAAATAGTTTGGAAAATATTTACATTGCATCAACTATTGTACATTAAAAGTGAAGTTTAATTTTCAGTTTAAATCTACCTAAACATCTCGTTCAATTTCTCTCTCAGTGACTAACAAAAATGAAGCTGAAACTTTCCCCTGTTAATTTAGATTTCTAATGATGTGGTTAAATGACTTTTTAACTACATGGTTTGTTTTGCCATTTGTTATCTGCATCTGGAATGAGTCATCAGCAGTTAAGCTAAAACAATTAGCAGTCACTGCAGCACGGGAGATGAGCTTGCGTTCAGTACAACCAACAAATGTCCAGATCACATATGAGCTGACTGGTGCATTTCCATGCAGCATCATTGTGTTTTCATTACTTGTGTGCTTCTGTGTTCATGTTGTGTAAATTTTAGGCAGAAAAGATCAAGAAGAAGAGGAGCTCTGTGTTTGGTACCCTCCATGTTGCACACAGCTCATCGCTGGATGAAGTAGACCACAAAATACTTGAGGCTAAGTAAGCACACATAATTCACAAGCAATCGCTAATGGTTACCCACATTAAATGAAAGCTTATTAGTGTTTTTCTTTTCTTTTTCTTTTTAGAAAAGCTCTGTCAGAGGTCACAGCCTGTTTGCGTGAACGTCTTCACCGCTGGCAGCAAATAGAGAAGTTATGTGGCTTTCCAGTGGTTAATAACTCTGGGCTGCCCAGCCTCACCGCCTCCCTGTACGCCGACCACAGCTGGGTGGTCATGCCGCGGATGTCGGTGCCACCCTACCCAATCGCTGGCGGGGTGGACGATCTCGATGAGGACATGCCACCAATCATTCCACAGTTCACCTGTAAGATCCTCTCTTTAAGCCCAAGATTGTGAGAAATGTTGTGAAAATTTTACTTTAAATTACTTAATTTTTTAACTAATGTACTGTATGTCTTAATAATGTGCAAGAACTTTTCTGTCGAATCCATTCAAATGCATTTAAAAACATTGCAGGGATACACTTTTTTTAATATTGTACATTATAGGCTTGTGATGCCTAAATTGCTCTCTAACGTCACACATCATGGTCTCACGCAATGAAAAATAAATTGGCAAGCAAAGAGGACACTGACAATGAGCAGGTTACGTTTGGTATGAAACAAATGGCGCTTTTCCACTGCATGGTACGACTCGGCTCGGCACGGTTCGGCTCGGCTTGGCTTGGCTCGGCACGGTTTGCGTTTCCACTGCAGTTCAGTACCGCTTTAGAGTGGGCGGGATTATTCACATGTCATTATAGTTGCGCCGCCTCTACACTACCACGACTCCTAAAAAAGCTTTTTGCTATCAACGAGAGGAACGTCTGTTCTTCCGCAACAGACAACAAAACTTGTTGGTCGTTAAAAAAAGGTGCGCTCGTTCAAAACGGTTGCGTTCGATCCTTCGCTGGCTGTGCTGATTTAAATCTAGCAGTTCTTTTGTGTTTGTGTCGCAAGTTCAGTGACGCAGGTAGTGACGATTCTCTCCGGCCAATCCATGATCAGCAGAGTTTACACGTCACGTTTTGGTAACGGTACGGTTCACTTGGAACCCCAACCGAGGTTGTACTAGTACCAGGTACTGTACCCAGTGGAAAACCCCCAAAAAGTGAACCGTACCGTGCCTTACCATGCAGTGGAAAAGAGCCAAAATTCTCAGTTTTCAAATTGTATTTTTATATTAAGAAATTCACACAAAAAAGACAATTTTGTGGCTCTTTAATGTGTTGTGACAGATTGCTGTAGTGCCTCAGTTCAAGTGGTGCATGAACCGATCATCTTTTCCTCTTTACTAGTTAAAACACGGAATAAACATGAATGAATATGAAAAGGTGTCTTGTTTCAATCAAGGAAAGACATCTGTACACGGGATTTTTCAAGTTCAAGTCCACCAATGTTCATTTGCTCTCCTGTCTGGTTTATTTGTCAGAAAAAAAGGCAGATTCGGCGTTATGATTGGTCAGATTGCTTATCAAGCAAACTCTCGGCGAAGAGTGAATTAAGAAACTAGTTAATCATGAGAATTGGTCCATAAACTAAAGTCTTACCTACCATGTGTAAGTGCATAAAGATCTGTCTTTTCTACACAGCTCCTTTGATTCGACCTCCTCTGACCCGCAACAGCAGTGTTTGTCGTTCTCGCAGAAGTCTTATGTCTCAACCCTCGTCCCTTTCTCCTGACCCTGATCTGTTGTCTATGGCCTCGGCCCCACTGGCTTATAGACCCGACGGAGACGATGATCACATCTTCTTCACTGTAGAAAGGAAGGGGTACGTCATCTACAGCTTTTCTTTGTATATATTAATTTATTAAAGTGTTTCAGTCACAAGTTCGATGATGATGAATGTTTTTAAAATGTTTTTGAAAGTCACTTAAACTCACCAAGGTTTATTTATATATCAAAAATACAGTAAAAAAGTTATATTGTTAAATGCTATTGAAATTTAAAATAACCGTTTTCTACTTGAATATATTTTAAAATTCAATTTATTTCTGTGATGGCAAGCCATTACTCCAGTCTTCAGTGTCACATGATCCTTCAGAAATCACTTTAATATGCTGATTTGGTGCTCAGTTATTGTCACTTATTATTGGTGTTCAATTATTAAAAATGGATCTTACTATTATCAGCGTTGGAAACAATTTATGCTACTTAATCTTTTTTGTGGAGATTGCATTTTTTTCGTAGTTCGTAGATAAATAGAAAGTTCAGTGGACAGCATTTCTATGGAATAGAAATAACATTATAAATATTTTTACTGTCAATTTTGATCAATTGAATGCTGATTCGGTCTTGCTGAATAAAACCATGAATTTCTATATGATAAAAGTACTTAAGCCAAACTTTTGAATGAGAGCGCAGAATATACACAAAATATAAGGCAGTGAAAACGGTCTTCAATATTTCAATATTTATAATAATAGGAAAAGTTTCTTGAGCACCAAATCGGCATATTAAAATGATTTAGAATGACCAATGGCTGCTGAAAATTCAGCTTTGCCATCACAGGAATAAATTAAATTTAAAAAATATATTAAAATAGAAAACAGTTTTTTAAATTGCAATAATATTTCAAAATATTAACGTTTTACTGTATTTTTGATCAAATAAATGCCGCTTTGGTGAGCAGTTTAAAAAAATCTTCGTTATTTCAAACATTTGACTGATCGTGTGTATCTTCTTGATTAATGATTTTTATGCGTTTTGTATTTTTTAATGTTTCTGTCACACAGAGATCCTCAGGACACATGCTCAGATTCAGATTCTCTCAGTTCCTCTTTGGGCAGGAAGCAGTTCTCTGGTCCCTCTGTTCAAAGTACATGTGTTACGGGGACGGATACCCCACCACGTAAAATCTCTCGCGAGGAACTACTTCTCCTGGTGCAGGAGGCCCAGACTGTCACCATGGAGACCTTACCTCCTCCCACATCCTCCCCTTCATCTCCACTTGACTCCTCTTCATTTCACAAGGGCTCTCCTGACCTTACCCACTCTTCAGTCCTCCCAGAATCTCAAAGTTTAACCTTTCACCCTGGCACCAAAGCTATGGCCTATAATGGCATTCTGGAAAAGTCATACAGCATGGGGCAGCTGCCTGCTGGTGGGACGCCTCCAGAGGGTCACTACCCCTCCATTAGCTCACTCGACATAGAAAGCAAATCTATCAAGGAGCCCAAGCAACTCCAACCCACCTCCTCCCAGGACTCTTGCGATAACGGACAGAAAAAACGCTCCAAGATCAAGAGCTTGTTCAAGAAAAGCAAAAAGCTGTGAGGAACAGTAGAGAAGATGAAGAAATGGAGAGAAAAAGAAGCCTTAAAACAAAATAAATGAGGGTGATGCTGTCAACCAGAAGCCAAAACATTTTTCAGTTTCTTTGTCCTTTTTTTATTTAAATGGAATGTAGCTTCATCTGGGTAGAGTCCTGGGTTGGAAGCCTTTTTATGGTGATTTTTTTAGCCTCACACATATGCCTTTAAAGGCCAGAAAATGTCATGTTAACATTTTGCAGAACATGGCCTCTTCACTGTCTTCTGTTAGGTCTCTGTTTTCTATAATGTGCACCCTAATGATGTAACCAGGAAGGGATCAGGAAATATACCAAAACAGTATAAACAGAACAGTCCAAAATTCGCCAAATCTCCAAATTCTTAAAAAGATAGACTTCCTGGAAATATGTCTTTAAAGGGAGGGTTCACCTTCAAGTGAAAATTCTGTCATCATTTACTTTCCCTAACCTGTATGCTGTAGTTTTTTACGCAAAATAATTTTTTGAAGAACTGTTACATAGTTCTTGCCATACAACCAAGGTTCATATTGACCAAGTGCTGTTAAACACCAAAAAGCAACATAATAGTAGCTTATATTACTCATGTGCTTTTTTCCAAGTATTCTATCAATCTGCGCTTTGTTTTTAAAGTTGGCCTACATACATGCTTCAGATGGATGTTTGACTTGCACTGCATCTGGTCACCTAATTAGATTGTCAGTTCACGTTTTAGTGTTTAATCCTGTTCTGTACACACACTAGTAATTTACAAGAGTTACAACTGCATTTTACAACCAAATTGAATCCTGAAAAATGCAGGTAGTGACAACCACATTTACAACAGTTTTGACTCCTTAGTGTTGCCAGATCTTGCTAGAAAAAAAACAAAACAAATAACAACAAAAACAAATAAGAACAAGCCCATATTAAACTTACATCCAAACGCATTATCTTGGAAATAAGCCACATTCCAAAATATAGCGACTTGCACCTACATCTTTTATTAACTTGATGAGCGTTTATGAGCTGAGCCCAAACAATAAGGCCAAAGAGGCTTAATAAACTTTGCTATAATATATGGGGACATGGCAACCCTTCAAGAGCGCCCTCTGCAAAGCAGACTTCCAAACATAAATAAAACACATGGCTCTGTTGACGGTGGTTTAGTTAAAATCACTGAATATAACGGTCTTTGATTGCTGTAATATTACTTTGGTCAAAAATAGAGGATACCAAATGCGCAAGATGACAAAACGTTGTTATGGTTACCATGGTGTCAGTAAATGCAATTTCAAGAGTGAGATCTGTTCCATACGAATACGAATCTGTAATTTAGGGGATTTGCTCCCGAATTTAAAGGGATAGTTCACCCAAAAATAAAAATTCTGTCATTAATTACTTACCTTTATGTCGTTCCAAACATGTAAGTCCTTCGTTTATCTTCTGAACACAAATTAAGATATTTTTGATGCAATCCAAGAACTCTAAGACCCTCCATAGACAGCAACACAACTGTAATGTTGTCAGGTCCAGAAACGTAGCAAGGACATCAGTAAAATAGTCCATGTGACATCAGGGGTTCAACCGTAATTTTACGAAGCTACACAAATACTTTTTGTGTGCAAAGAAAACAAAAATAACTTTATTCAACAACTCTTCTCCTCCTCATCCCGTCTTCTTCTTCTTCTCTTAGTTAATGGCAGATTGCAAACAACTTTTAGGTGCATACCGCCACCTACTGTACAGGAGTGTGCAACATTGTGTCATTTAAAGTGTTTTCATATTCTATTCGTCAACCCTGCATCTTTAAGAAATTTAAATAATGCCTCCCGGGTAACTCTTATGCCCTCTCCCTCTCCTTCTGTTCCAAGTATCCCTATCAGATTCCGTCCTGCCTCCTGAACCCTATCTTGAAAAACCCGTCTTTCCACCTCATATAATATACAGTGCAGTATGATATGTTCAGCATTTTCTTTAACCCCACAGTTTTCACTAATCCTTTTCCCCATTAAAAACAAGGTGCCATTCAATCCTGTCTGATCCACTCTCAGTCTTGTCATTATAATTTCTTCCCGCCTGGTCCTTTCTCTATAATTTTTAATACTGACAGACGTTTGTATTTTAAAATATCCCTTTCCTTTCCTGTCTTCCTCCCACCGTTTCTGCCATATTTCAACACCTTTCTTCTTAACTACTGCGTTTCCTTCTCCTTTCCAGAGTGGAATTGAAACTGTTATTTCCTTTTGTACTGCCTCTTTTGCTAGTTTGTCTGCATTCTCGTTTCCTTTCACTCCCTCATGCGCTGGTAAAAAGCGAACATCTATACCACCCTGATGTAATCTTAAAGGGGTGGTTGATTGCGATTTCACTTTTTAAACGTTAGTTAGTGTGTAATGTTGCTGTTTGAGCATAAACAATATCTGCAAAGTTACTAAGCTTAAAGTTAAATCCAAACGGAGATATCGTCTTTTAAAATTCTGGCAGTTTAATGCCTACAAAAACACATAATACACATACAATTCTATTCATATATGAATCGCGATTCTATCTTCTAACGATTCTAAAAGATTCACAAGTTTCAAAATCAATGTTCTAAAGCAGCAGTTCTTAATACTGTTCCTCGCGTCCCCCTGCTCTGCACATGCTCTGCATCTCTCTCTCTCTCTCTTTCTCTCATTGAGCTCAGCTCCAACAATGAACTTCTCCAATTATATACTTATTTCCACATAGCTATGAGAAGCGTTAAACATGGTCGCGTGTGCAGTTGCCGTACTGTATTAAAGCTTTAATCAGGATAAAACCGTATATTAAAAGCTAACATAAGCAGTAGCATTTACAAATAACAGCATATCTAAAAGTATGAGACAACAACAAACAAAAAACATAGGCCTACCAATAAAAGCCGTGCTTGCACAGGATCTGCACGATCCTCTTCAATAATATCCTCTGCTTCTCAATCGGGCTCAAACTGATAAGCGATATTAACGACGCCGTTGTTTACAATACAACCGGAGCACATGCCGCTGAGGTGAGGGGCGGGACGTTTAGACGCGCACTAGAGGCGGTTTAGCCAATCACAACACACTATCAATGTTCTAAAGCAGCGGTTCTTAATACTGTTCCTCGCGTCCCCTGCTCTGGACAAGCTCTGCATCTATCTATCTCTCTTTCTCTCATTGAGCTCAGCTCCAACAATGAACTTCTCCAATTATATACTTATTTCCACATAGCTATGAGAAGCGTTAAACATGGTCGCGTGTGCAGTTGCCGTACTGTATTAAAGCTTTAATCAGGATAAAACCGTATATTAAAAGCTAACATAAGCAGTAGCATTTACAAATAACAGCATATCTAAAAGTATGAGACAACAACAAACAAAAAACATAGGCCTACCATTAAAAGCCGTGCTTGCACAGATTCTGCTCGATCCTCTTCAATAATATCCTCTGCTTCTCAATCGGGCTCAAACTGATAAGTGATATTAACGAAGCCGTTGTTTACAATACAACCGGAGCACATGCCGCTGAGGTGAGGGGCGGGACGTTTAGACGCGCACTAGAGGCGGTTTAGCCAATCACAACACACTGGGCTAGATAACCAATCAGAGCCCATCGGGGGCGGGGCTTCATAAAAACAGGAAAAGATCAGCCCTTTCCTCAGAGAAGGGACAGAGCGGTGTGGAATAAAGGTAAATTATGTGAAAAAGAATG
>NW_015505419.1:339816-340082 GCF_001515645.1 Sinocyclocheilus grahami | reverse complement strand
CAATGAACTTCTCCACTTATATACTTATTTCCACATAGCTATGAGAAGCGTTAAACATGGACGCGTGTGCAGTTGCCGTACTGTATTAAAGCTTTAATCAGGATAAAACCGTATATTAAAAGCTAACATAAGCAGTAGCATTTACAAATAACAGCATATCTAAAAGTATGAGACAACAACAAACAAAAAACATAGGCCTACCAATAAAAGCCGTGCTTGCACAGGTTCTGCACGATCCTCTTCAATAATATCCTCTGCTTCTCAAT
>NW_015505419.1:338492-339786 GCF_001515645.1 Sinocyclocheilus grahami | reverse complement strand
TATTAACAACGCCGTTGTTTACAATACAACCGGAGCACATGCCGCTGAGGTGAGGGGCGGGACGTTTAGACGCGGACTAGAGGCGGTTTAACCAATCACAACACACTGGGCTAGATAACCAATCAGAGCCCATCGAGGGCGGGGCTTCATAAAAACAGGAAAAGATCAGCCCTTTCCTCAGAGAAGGGACAGAGCGGTGTGGAATAAAGGTAAAATATGTGAAAAATAATGCGTTTTTAAAAAAATTAAGCATTAACACATGTTAGACTGCACCCCAAAAACACAATCAAGCCTAGAAAAAAAAACAGTGAACCACCCCTTTAACTATTAAGTAAGTCTTCTCTGACAGATGCCATTGCCTGTATGCTTTTTATGACAGCTAAGGAGTCTGTGCATAATACCACCCTATCAGGTCTGACCTCTTCCACCCACTGTAATGCAATAATGGCTGCAACGATTTCTGCTGTATATACTCCTCATCCCATCTGCTGTGGTGCGCCACCATTATGGAGAAAGTATCACGACGCATGCGCTTGCTTCCGCACCGAAGCAGAAGCGCGCGCATGCGTTGCGATACTCTGTCCACGATGGCAGTGCGTTGCAGGAGACTGGATGAGGAGGAGAAGAGTTGTTGAATAAAGTTGTTATTTTTGGTTTCTTGGTGCACAAAACGTATTCATGTAGCTTCGTAAAATTGTGGTTGAATTTTGGTATTTTACCGATTTCCTTGCTATGTTTCTCGACCTGAGAACATTACAGTTGTGTTGCAGTCTATGGAGGGTCTGAGAGCTCTCAGATTGCATCAAAAATATCTTAATTTGTGTTCTGAAGATGAACGAAGGTCTTACGGGTTTGGAACGACATGAGGGTGAGTAATTAATTACAGAATTTTCATTTTTGGGTGAACTAACCTTTTATAAATGCAGTTGCCACTCCTGATACTCCACAGTCAGTGTATGTGGCCATTGGCAAAATCAAACCATAAGGCATCATGGTTTGTCATTCAAACTGTGATGAAGCTCTATAAGTAAGTCTTCTCTGACAGATGCCATTGACTGTATGCTTTTTATGACAGCTAAGGAGTCTGTGCATAATACCACCCTATCAGGTCTGACCTCTTCCACCCACTGTAATGCAATAATGGCTGCAACGATTTCGGCTGTATATACTCCTCATCCCATCTGCTGTGGTGCGCCACCATTATGGAGAAAGTATCACGACGCATGCGCTTGCTTCCGCACCGAAGCAGAAGCGCGCGCCTGCGTTGCGATACTCTGTCCACGCTGGCAGTGCG
>NW_015505419.1:336185-338063 GCF_001515645.1 Sinocyclocheilus grahami | reverse complement strand
GGGCGGGGCTTCATAAAAACAGGAAAAGATCAGCCCTTTCCTCAGAGAAGGGACAGAGCGGTGTGGAATAAAGGTAAAATATGTGAAAAATAATGCGTTTTTAAAAAAATTAAGCATTAACACATGTTAGACTGCACCCCATAAACACAATCAAGCCTAGAAAAAAAACCAGTGAGCCACCCCTTTAACAAACTGTGATGAAGCTCTATAAGTAAGTCTTCTCTGACAGATGCCATTGACTGTATGCTTTTTATGACAGCTAAGGAGTCTGTGCATAATACCACCCTATCAGGTCTGACCTCTTCCACCCACTGTAATGCAATAATGGCTGCAACGATTTCGGCTGTATATACTCCTCATCCCATCTGCTGTGGTGCGCCACCATTATGGAGAAAGTATCACGACGCATGCGCTTGCTTCCGCACCGAAGCAGAAGCGCGCGCATGCGTTGCGATACTCTGTCCACGATGGCAGTGCGTTGCAGGAGACTGGATGAGGAGGAGAAGAGTTGTTGAATAAAGTTGTTATTTTTGGTTTCTTGGTGCACAAAACGTATTCATGTAGCTTCGTAAAATTGTGGTTGAATTTTGGTATTTTACCGATTTCCTTGCTATGTTTCTCGACCTGAGAACATTACAGTTGTGTTGCAGTCTATGGAGGGTCTGAGAGCTCTCAGATTGCATCAAAAATATCTTAATTTGTGTTCTGAAGATGAACGAAGGTCTTACGGGTTTGGAACGACATGAGGGTGAGTAATTAATTACAGAATTTTCATTTTTGGGTGAACTAACCTTTTATAAATGCAGTTGCCACTCCTGATACTCCACAGTCAGTGTATGTGGCCATTGGCAAAATCAAACCATAAGGCATCATGGTTTGTCATTTCATAAAGACTTGCTGACAAAATGAATTATAAAAAAAACAATCTGCCCTTGTTGTAGATTACTGTAATTATATTACTAAGTTGTTTTCATCACATCAGACTTGACTGACATTTCTTTTACATTTTTAATATATTTTTTTTAACAGCCCATGGTCACCATGAAATGTGGTTTTACTGGCAAGACCTATACAACAATTCTTTAAAAAAAACAAAAATAAACTATTTTTGTGATCCACTGAAAAATAATTAGCATTTAGGTTTGGGATGACCCGAGGGTGAGTAAACAATGACAAAATTTTTATTTTAAAACTTTTAATTTTTTTTTCCCCTCACATTTGAAGTCACAAGAGTTTCATCGGCAGCTGGTTGTTGTTTGAGATATCTCTGCCTTTGACATCATCACAAGCTTAGTTATTAATATTTAGTTAGTAAGGTTGAGTTTTCCCTATAGTGTGAAAATCATAAAAAGTCCTTTCCCTTCCTCTTAAGGGCCCAGGGTGAAATCTGGGCTTTCAGTTTTGTTTACTGCCACAGAGCTCCTGTACTTGACATTATTTTTTTAAGGAAGAAAAAAGAAAAGGAGTAACACTTAACATAAAGCAGCATGTCAGAATGCCTACATAGTGGAATAATGAACACAATGTAATGGCTCAGTAAATTAATACAGATTGCTCTTTTCAGTTTTAAAATGTGCTAAATAATTCCGTAAGCACTATATTTCAATTATCATTACATTTTTAATTTTTCTTTTAAACACCATTTTACAGTACTAGAATGATGCCAGCATATTGTTTTGGTGCATTCGTAAAAAATAAATAAATAAATAAAAACAAAAACCGAAATCTAAAAAAAAAAGAAATAAAACACATAGACACACACACACACACACACACACACACACACACACACACACACACACACACACACACACACACACACACACACACACACACACAAAAACAACCACAGCTGCGAAATACACACAGCAACCCACG
>NW_015505419.1:295939-336053 GCF_001515645.1 Sinocyclocheilus grahami | reverse complement strand
ACACACACACACACACACACACACACACACACACACACACACACACACACACACACACACACACACACACACAAAAAACCCAAGCTGTGTAAAATTCACAGCGGACCTTTTGAAGTGTTTTGAAGACATGTTCAGGTGTGGTGTTTAGAAGGCATCTTGACTAACTGCTGTGTGGAAAGCGCTACTGAATTATCCTGCTAAAGGTTGTTGCACTACTGGTGGTTTTGGTGGCATAAGAGTAAGTTATGTTAGTTAGATCAAGGAGAATATTTGTAAAGATGCGTTAAAAAGCAGAAAATTTACATCAGAGGCAGAAAAAAATTAAAAATAATAATAATTTGATGGGTTTAGAACGCCTCTTGCCACATTTATTCTCTGAAATATTTTTATTTTATTTTATTTTTTCATCATGAATATGTTTATTAGAAGTTATTCAATTGTAGTAATGTGATTTCTTTTGGGTAGCTGAGGAAAGAGTTTTTATTTTTATTTTTTTCTGAGGAGAAATGTGTATGATATGCAGATTTTGACCCAAAATCCCTCTTTCTTGGACTGAGTGCCCTGTTTCAAGGGCGTTGCCATCACTGTGATCATTATACCTCTCTCCACTCATACAAATCATCCACAATGGGGCACTAAACTGATTCTGTTTTGGCAAAAATGATTGCAACTTTTTTGAATTGCAAGACCTTTGTCCAGTGCCAGAGAGGACAGCGCAACAGTGGTGCCTAACAGTGGTTTGTCTCAGAACTCACTCACTCACTCACTCACTCACTCACTCAGCATTGTATACGCTGATACCCATGAAGGATAAAAAAAAATGTTTTATTGTTTTATGTATATACACGTGTGTTTATATGTGTATATATATTTATACAGTGACTGACATGGACAAATGAATGTTGAGATGATTGAGCTGAGCTGTTTTTTTGTGTGAATATTTGTATACAGTAGAACAATTAATAAAAAATCGAGGCAGAAGTCTCATCTGTGCAATCACTTAAAACTGTTTGTGATTTATTATGGATGCAATAATCTGCATTAAACCAGGTGTGTCTCACATGTGCTGAAAAGTGAAGCCAAAAACATTTCAGAATCTAATATGGCTGCTAATATATTGTTTATTAGCACTTATGTTCGTCTGTGTCTCAATAAACCCAGTGGTGCACACAGTACTATCCAACCTCTGTTTGTGGACATGATACTATGTCTGTGTTATCTGTGCAAAATACTGCTTTTTGTGTTTTTACTCGACTGGTATTGCTAACAATGGACACGTCCATCTTGGTTTTCTGACTTCTTGAGACTTGACTGTGTCGTCATTACCAGTTCTGACATCTAACTTTGAGGTAAATGGAATGCAGCATTTAATACCAGTACCAGCTCAATCAGTATTGCGCAGACTCGGGCCATATCTGGGATGCTTTAGCTTGACTTTTTTGTAGTGAAAGGAAGTGGAGACACGTCGGCCATCGTTTTTACAGTCTATGGATTCAACAAGCAATTTGTTGATCACACTGAACGTGAAAACTGGACATTAACATTTTAATATTAGAAACAGTATTAGTTAAATGCTGATATATTAGACTGTGTATTTTTTAAGCTATGGTTCTGGAGTGATTTTTAGAAATAGATCACGGTTCTCCCATGATTCTGAAAACAAAACATTAGACAACCAAACAAAATAATATGTAGGCTAATTTAGTTTCTAGTTTCTGACAAACTGTTTTATTTAATGTTATAAATGATTCTATTTATAAATGTCTAAAATGTTATAAATGAGTCTATTTAAAAAATATGTATTTATTACTTAGGCCTATGTAAAAAAAAAATCAGTTGAAATGAATGAAGACTTGTTTTGTTCAGAGTTTTTGAATGAATCTCTTGAATGAATGATTCAGACATCAAATACATTTTAACAGTCATGGTCCCCACCTACTGACATAATGTAGCACAGGGCCTACACAATCTATATGCGAAGCGTAAGATTCTATATACAGACTATAAAGTTTTATCCCAATACTTTCGTTATTATTTAATGTTTGCAACACAGAAACATAAAGTACAAACAAAGTTTTACATGATGAGCGCTGCTCTCTCTGAATCAGCGGCTGCGCAAAAGCAGGTTTAAATATTCTGATCCGATAGGCTATGTGACTGTCATTTCAAAGGTTTAATAGACATAGCAAAATCATTATTTAGGAATAAGATCGCGTGTGTTTTAATTGAGATCGCGATCTTTTAACGATTAATCATGCATACATATTAGCCTATAGCTTATGTATTTTTAATGGGTTAGCTCATGCGTACCTAACTAGTCTTCTACCACGCTACAATCCATCACGCTGACCATTGCGACTGGACATTAACATTTTAATATTAGAAACAGTATTAGTTAAATGCTGATATATTAGACTGTGTATTTTTTAAGCTGTGGTTCTGGAGTGATTTTTAGAAATAGATCACGGTTCTCCCATGATTCTGAAAACAAAACATTAGACAACCAAACAAAATAATATGTAGGCTAATTTAGCTAGAGTTTCTGACAAACTGTTTTATTTAATGTTATAAATTATTCTATTTATAAATGTCTAAAATGTTATAAATGAGTCTATTTAAAAAATATGTATTTATTACTTAGGCCTATGTAAAAAAAAATCAGTTGAAATGAATGAAGACTTGTTTTGTTCAGAGTTTTTGAATGAATCTCTTGAATGAATGATTCAGACATCAAATACATTTTAACAGTCATGGTCCCCACCTACTGACATAATGTAGCACAGGGCCTACACAATCTATATGCGAAGCGTAAGATTCTATATACAGACTATAAAGTTTTATCCCAATACTTTCGTTATTATTTAATGTTTGCAACACAGAAACATAAAGTACAAACAAAGTTTTACATGATGAGCGCTGCTCTCTCTGAATCAGCGGCTGCGCAAAAGCAGGTTTAAATATTCTGATCCGATAGGCTATGTGACTGTCATTTCAAAGGTTTAATAGACATAGCAAAATCATTATTTAGGAATAAGATTGCGTGTGTTTTAATTGAGATCGCGATCTTTTAACGATTAATCATGCATACATATTAGCCTATAGCTTATGTATTTTTAATGGGTTAGCTCATACGTACCTAACTAGTCTTCTACCACGCTACAATCCATCACGCTGACCATTGCGACCATCACAGAGTCGCAAAACTCTGGACTTTAGGTAATACCTAGGATAGCAAAGTCCACTAAAGGAGGTAGAGCTTTTTCGCATTTGGCTCCCAAACTCTGGAATAGCCTTCCTGATAACGTTCGGGGTTCAGACACTCTCTCTCTGTTTAAATCTAGATTAAAGACCGACTCTCTAACCATTAGGACACGACTTCCCCAAATATAAAAAAAATATTGTAGAAACTTAATTTGCTGTAAAGTTGCTTTGCAGCGATTGTATCATGAAAAGCACTATACAAATAAACTTAAATTTAATTGAATATTTATGTAGCCTATTTGTACCAGACCTCAAAAGTAACTACTAGTCTTCTACCACGCTACAATCCATCACGCTGACCATTGCGGCCATCACAGAGTCGCAAAACTCTGGACTTTAGGTAATACCTAGGATAGCAAAGTCCACTAAAGGAGGTAGAGCTTTTTCGCATTTGGCTCCCAAACTCTGGAATAGCCTTCCTGATAATGTTCGGGGTTCAGACACTCTCTCTCTGTTTAAATCTAGATTAAAGACCGACTCTCTAACCATTAGGACACGACTTCCCCAAATATAAAAAAAATATTGTAGAAACTTAATTTGCTGTAAAGTTGCTTTGCAGCGATTGTATCATGAAAAGCACTATACAAATAAACTTAAATTTAATTGAATATTTATGTAGCCTATTTGTACCAGACCTCAAAAGTAACTCGGGCCCAGGCAGCCCCCCACTCGCGCGACCCATGCTTCAGGCCGTGTCAAAGATGAACTTATGTCTTCACTGCAGCACTTTCTAGGGAGCAACGGGACTTGGTGGGCAAGTCAACTTATGGGCTATTGAAAACAAATAGATTTACATTTCTGCCACTATCAGCCCGGGTCATTTAAATTGTGATTTGTGGCATATGCACAAGAATCAGTCTCTGTACTGTACAGCAGGAGTGGTTTCAGCCCCTATACAGCTGTCAGGCACACAATCAACTTAATTTATCACAAATTCATGACAGATTCATGGGAAGTTTAGCCTTGCTGTCTAATTGAAAGCTGTCTAAAGATTTTTGTCTTACCAGGCTACATGTTTTCTATGTTATATTTCCCTCCCTGCCACTGGCCGCCCTCAACACTTCTGCTGTTATCAGACTGTAAATCTTCTCATCTGCTGGAAGCCAAACACTTGGGGATTGAAGTTATATTAAAAAAAAAGTACAGGTCAATTTAATCATGTCAGTAAATTCATAAAATAAACACAATCAAATGTGCCCTACACTTGAGTTTATTGAAAACTGAAAAGTAATCATCTGGGATTTGAATCTAGGTGTTTTATAGATCCTTATTGTGAGGCACCTGATTGTGTCAGTCTTTTTATTGTATAATTTAATTGTTCAGTATTTCCAATGTTACTGGCAGCTATTTTAGATATATGAAGGTACAGTGAAAATCAATGCATTAATTAACTATATAGCCGGAAATAGTTTTTATTATATAAAGCCTGTCTTGGTTGAAATTTATATGCTTTTGAAACATATAGTGGGAGATCATGAGCTGACATAAACTCTCAGTCTATCTCTGTTTGCAAGATTTGCAACTCGTTGTTATCATCACTCCTCTGATACCCTCGACAAAAAGCAAATTTTTTCCATTGGCATTTGGATTATTGCAGCAATTATGCTCTGCGACCAACAAAACTATGATTCTTAGATGTTTTGTTCATCTAGAAAATCTTCTTCATCTATGAACATGAACGTTTATGAATTTTGAAGCCTAAACACATTTGTCAGGCTTATAAAGCTGTCATTAACCTATAAATTAACTACACCACAGTCTCATGACTTCAGGATCACCACCAATAAACTTCTAACAACTATTTCGATCTTTGAGATGTACATGGTGGAAAGTATGCGTTAGAATAGTTTGCAAGATTGCGAGTATAAACAACGCGCATATAAATGTGGACTAGTGTGTACATGAGTTTTCCTGCTTGCCATGATCATAGTAAATGTCCCCGACAACAACTGTAGGCCAATTTAGCCAATTTATCAACCACCTAAAAGCTTTAAAAAATCACAAGGGGGTATTACTGATGTATTTTTATGTTGTAGAATGAAAAACGTGAACATATCTTGAGCTTTTGTTAAATACAGAGCTTACTGTAGGCGCGTCCTAATTCGCATACTAATTCGTAATGCACTATTCTAAGCCGTTTTTTAGTATAAATAGTGTGATTAGCACGTTTCACACCCCATGCACTCAACTGTCACAGTTTTGGAGGGTGAAGGGCTATCAGACTCTGATGTTGGATGACAAAATAACCTTATATAATTCATACAATAGGCTGACATAGTAGTGCATATAGTGTACATTGTGTCATTTGAGACCCAATTCTTATAAAAAAATAAAAAGTGATTTCAGGATGATGCTTCAAACATGCTAACTTATTTCATTCCTGCATCCTGTTAGACATTTACTAGTTTTTGTTTTTTGAAAAATAGTGACAAGACAGTAGAATCTGTATTGAAGAAAATGTGGAGATATACTATTTTTGTCCTCTTTCTCAGTCTCTCTCTCTCTCTCTGTCTCTTAGGCAGGTTGAAGTGTACATTAGAGCAAAGAAGAAAAAGCAAAAATGTGTTTGTGTGACACCCCATTTATCTTATAAGTGGGCACTGGTGACTGGAGGAGAAACATGCATGATTGCTTTATCAATATAAAGAGAAAGTGAGGAGAATTGTGTTGATGGTTCATCAATTCCACACAGAGTTATGCCGAGAAGATTCTTATGATGAATGTGCTGCTCATAGAGAGAGAGAGAGAGAGATAGAGATAGAGAAAGCGAGCAAGAAGGAGAAATGTTAAAACAACTCAACCTCGCTCGCTCTCATATGTTCCCTCAACATGCTGTCTTTCTCTCTCTCTTGTTCTTGCTCAAATAAATTCAGTGCCATACTCTTTTTTTACACACACACACACACACACACACACACACACACACACACACACACACACACACACACAGAAAACCCGCAAAGTCTTTTTTAATGATCCCGCTCGCAGCAAAAACAGATGTTGCACTAGATGGCAGTCATGTACCATTGAAGTATGTGGAGCAGACTAAAGCCCCTACAGTACCACTCCCAGCTCACGAGTTTAACACGTCTTCAGTGTGTACCAGTCTCAGCATATGCTTCTGTAACCACAATGACCCTAAGTGTTATCTCACAATACAATGTACACAATCTAAATGAACTATAATATGAACTGCTATACATCCAAAACGAACAAGCTTCCACTTTCTTTTTTTTGGGCTTTGTTTCAAAACGAAATACATTTTAGATAATCATTAAGTTCATTGCATATGAAATCACCATGAGTGCAACGACCACAGTAAATTGTTTTGAGTTTGATGAAAAATGTACTTCTTGACAGTTCATAAAGTAATACTATGCATGTGTGTGGTATGAATATAATCCAGACATACATCCATCATGTTGGCATTATCATGTGACTTACTACACCGCACCGCATCTCTGATTCTGAAGCCGACTCTTCTCCAGTGGCTTCATTGGGTCTTCAGTCTCTGTGGAAGTAGTAGGTCATGCTGATGCTGATTTGCTTGGTGTGTATTTGGACATGCTACTTATTTGATGTCCAGCTTTTCATATGCTGTAGATTAGGGAGGTAGTTATATTTGGACGCGACATGTGTGTATGTACAGCTAGATCATAGTGACAGAGTCATGGTGACTAGCTCCTGAATTACTTCATGTCTGCGAAATGTAATAAGTGGTTTGCCGACAGCAGATTTTCACCCACACCTTTTGATGCTCCTTCTGGGTGAGCGGAGAGGACCGCTGAAAGATGAGGGCTGTAGTTTTCAAGTGTCATGGTGGCTCATATTCTCTCCGCTGGAGAGAAATCACAGCTAATGCAGCTCAGGTCTCTGAAGGGGGAAACACTGTCTGGACAGACACACATTTTCCTATCTAAATGAAGATGTACTGTATCATAAACTTTTTTTTTCTCTCTCTCTCTCTCTCTCTTTCTCCACATTTGGCTGTTCCTAGTGCAATATTGCATCTAAAATGTAAGTTACTGTTTTATAAAAAGGTTGCAATAATATTATAACAAAAATAATCCCAAAATAAAAATACTCTTATGAAATGTATTTAATTACAGTTACAATGTAAAAATACATTGTAATCAAATACATTTCATAAGAGTATTTTTATTTTGGGATTATTTTTGTTATAATATTATTACTAAAGCATGACATTCTGCTTTTTACTCCACTACATTTATTAAAAGTATTTTGTGAACTAAATCTTCTTTAAAGTGTGTGCTGTTTGTAAGAAATGCTTGAATGTGAACCGTCTGAATGTCTTTGAATAGTGAATGAATATTTTCAGATCGATATACATTCAATGCTATTACAGTTTTTCTGAATTGCTAAAACACTAAACCCCAATCTCTGAACCAAATTCTCACTAGCTCAAACCAATTTGTCGAATAAAGCACTCTTTCTGCTAAACCTTAAACACGTTCAGGCAGTTAGGCTCTATTTGCAAATCTCATGCACTCTTTTTGCAAAACTCTAAACACATTCTCATTCACTCAAACACTTATGACACTGTGATGCATTTGTGCTGCAAAATGCTAAACACAAGCGGCAAAAGTTAAACACAACTAAAGCACAGTTGTCATCGTTTACACACAACGATTCAAAATTGTTCACCCTTGTTTCTAATGATGTGATCAAACCAAATGTAGAAAATATGAGCCAGTTCAGAGTGCACAAGTGGCACAGGTGACTGAATGATGATACGAACAATAGATGGAAACAATCTGAGAAGGAGAGGAGGAAGAGTACATGTAAGAAGTGGAGGATGAGGAGGAAGAAGATGAGGAGATGAGAAAGAGTAAGGTTTAAAGAGTGCTATCATGGCTGGATCTGTCAGGCCAGAGGGTTTTTTCTCTTTGTCTAGTAAAAAAGACAACATTACTTGTGATGTGGACAAAGTCCTCAGGCCGGACTCAAGCACAAAGACATGATGCTCTCCACATTTGGCTGTTCCTAGTGCAATATTGCATCTAAAATGTAAGTTACTGTTTTATAAAAAGGTTGCAATAATATTATAACAAAAATAATCCAAAAATAAAAATACTCTTATGAAATGTATTTAATTACAGTTACAATGTAAAAATACATTGTAATCAAATACATTTCATAAGAGTATTTTTATTTTGGGATTATTTTTGTTATAATATTATTACTAAAGCATGACATTCTGCTTTTTACTCCACTACATTTATTAAAAGTATTTTGTGAACTAAATCTTCTTTAAAGTGTGTGCTGTTTGTAAGAAATGCTTGAATGTGAACCGTCTGAATGTCTTTGAATAGTGAATGAATATTTTCAGATCGATATACATTCAATGCTATTACAGTTTTTCTGAATTGCTAAAACACTAAACCCCAATCTCTGAACCAAATTCTCACTAGCTCAAACCAATTTGTCGAATAAAGCACTCTTTCTGCTAAACCTTAAACACGTTCAGGCAGTTAGGCTCTATTTGCAAATCTCATGCACTCTTTTTGCAAAACTCTAAACACATTCTCATTCACTCAAACACTTATGACACTGTGATGCATTTGTGCTGCAAAATGCTAAACACAAGCGGCAAAAGTTAAACACAACTAAAGCACAGTTGTCATCGTTTACACACAACGATTCAAAATTGTTCACCCTTGTTTCTAATGATGTGATCAAACCAAATGTAGAAAATATGAGCCAGTTCAGAGTGCACAAGTGGCACAGGTGACTGAATGATGATACGAACAATAGATGGAAACAATCTGAGAAGGAGAGGAGGAAGAGTACATGTAAGAAGTGGAGGATGAGGAGGAAGAAGATGAGGAGATGAGAAAGAGTAAGGTTTAAAGAGTGCTATCATGGCTGGATCTGTCAGGCCAGAGGGTTTTTTCTCTTTGTCTAGTAAAAAAGACAACATTACTTGTGATGTGGACAAAGTCCTCAGGCCGGACTCAAGCACAAAGACATGATGCTGAGACAGAATGGATCTTTCATTGACCCTGATTTTACAATTGCTCAACTTATAGTATTTGAGAGTACCGTAACATACTATTCATTTAGAGTTTTATTTGGCCTTTGCAGTTGGACTGCAGTATTGACGGCAGTGCAGAATATATACAAACATTCAGTACTATTCAATATTCAGCACAATAGTATTCTTGCAGTACATACAGTAGGCCTATACAATATATTCACCTTACTCAGCTGCAATTACTATACTTTTTTACAGAACTGCAGAATTGTTTACTCAATGCAATATACTTTTTTTCCTGTAATGTTCTGGATGCTGTGTTCTCCATTTTTCTCTGTAGTGTCTAATGAATGCTCTGTAGTGTTTATTTTATTGACTCATGTGTGTGTGATCTGAGAGCACCGTTTGATTTTGAGTGCAAGTGAAATGGTTTTGCAGTGATTGTTTGATTTTGATGGAAGAGTCAGAGGTTTCGTGAATTTAGTTTGAGTATTTGGATTTGTGTTTAAGGTTTTGAGAAAATGAGTGATGGTTTTAAGAAATGTGTTTTAGCAATTCAGAAAAACTGTATTATCTCTGGTACTGTAAGATGAAGTATACACAATTTCGAAATATGGTAACACTTTATTTTGATAGTCCACATTAGACATTCAACTTAGTAACTTTGCAACTCCATGTCAACTACCAGTCATTAGAGTAATAGACTGTCTGCTTAGTATCTGTTAACTTTTTATTTTGATGGTCCCCCAGTAAACATTCTACTGACTATACGTGACTTTCCTTGATAACTTATTCTACTAACCTTAACCTCCTGAGACCCTGCATCCTCATATGAGGACATTATATTTTAGTGAATTTCTCTGAGACTATACATGCCACAGTTTTAAGTCTGGGTGTCCTGTACAGAGCACATTCAGGACTTTTCAGAGATACTAAATCTTTGGATGTTTCACCATGACCACCCCCTCTCCTTGGTCTTCAAAAATGTCTGATATTAATTTAGTGACACTCTTATGGAAATATAATATTTTGCAATTGTCATTTAAATTGGAAATTGTTTTAAACTGTGTGTCATAAATCAACAATCAGGAAAATGTTATGGGGTTTCAAATCAAAATATGACTTTCTGTTACGAAACAGGAGGTTGATTTCATACATGTCCTCATATGAGGACACCGGGACTAAAAGCATGTTTATTACGCATTTTGGGAAACACAACAAATGAATAGGGAAAGAAAATATATTTCAATATTCCTATGAAATATTATATATTATTATGAAAATCTTGTCAATTATTACTCTCAATATTACACTTCTTTTTTTCATTACACGTTGCCCCAAAACACATTCATATGCTAATTAGATTTAGTAACACTTTATTTCGAGTCCACTTTAGACATTCTATTAACAGTAAGTAACTTTGCAACTACATGTCAACTAGCAGTTAGTAGAGTATTAGTAGACTGTCTACTTAATATCTTCTAACACTTTCTTTGTCAACTTATTCTACTAACCCTAAACCTATCCTAACAGTCTACTCTGAGAGTTAGTAGACATGTAGTTGCAAATTAATGAGAATTAGTTGACATGTAGTTACAAAGTTACTTATAGTTAGTAGAATGTCTAAAGTGGACTATCGAAATAAAGTGTAACCTTAGTTTATAGATACATTATATATAATGAGAAAACCTATTTGTGGCCATTTTACACATATTTTGCAGAAAGAAAAATGGTATATCAAATCATTCTGTTATAACATAGTTGAGAATTATCTTAATACAAAACTAAAAATGTATTGGTGATTTTAAAAAAAATTAATTGTTTTTGCCTATGCATGTTCATTCGTCTTTTTATTATTTTAAAGAAATTGAGTCCCAATGTCCTCTACTAAGGATGTAGCATAACTTATTAATCAAATATCATTTAAACATGTTTTTTTTGTTTACATTTTTTTAATGCTCTAAACAATGTAATGACATCAAAAAATAAATTTTTTCCCCGAAAATGTTTTGCCGGGTCTTAAGAGGTTAACCCTAACAGTCTACTAAAGTGTACCGAAATAAATAAACATGGTTTATCAAATGAAGTAAAACTGGAATGCTTTGTACTTGAGCAAAATGTTATTAAGGTATCTGTACTTTTACTCAAGATTTGTGTACTTCATCCACAATTGAATTAAAACAACAGGCACATACAGTAGTGCTTCTGCAGCTTTCAGAAACTTTTACTCTGCAAATGCTCATTCTGTAGGTTTCTCACACATTCACCGGCTCGTCCCTCTGCATGTTACGCACACTTTCATTCTGCTTCTTTCACGCCGTCACACTTTCCTGCGGTGCATGAGAATATTTATGTAAGTGATATGTCACCACGTGGCTGTGCATATTTGGATGTTGCACATTTGGTATCGCAATCCGAGGGTGTTTTTCTTACATTCTTAGCACACGCACACTCTGTCTGCCTGCTGCGAAAACCTACAGGAAATTGCTTCCCTCCAGAGAGTCAGAGAGAGAGGCAGAGTTACGGCGACACGCTAAGATCATTTTCGTCCCTCCTGTCTAAATTTATTCTACCATTGCAATTCACTCTGTCCCGTTTAAGGGTCAAAATTTCCCTCTCCACACATCCCGTACATTGACTGGAGCACGTCTGTCCTCCTCATCCTCCTTCGACTTCGATCAAATGAATTTAATAAATTCTATACAAGTCAAACAGCCAGGCTTGATCTCTCAAACAAAGAGAGCTTCTATTTGATTTGTGCAAACTCAGCGGATGAGAGTGGGGATGAATAATACATGTCTCTCTCCTTCATCGTATTCTTCCTTATTACATATCTCCCATGCATCCCTTCATTCCCCCAGCATTCCCTGCTTCCACTGTCACCCCGCTGCCAGAGCCCTGGGAGGAGAAGCCTTATCTCCTTCCTCTCTCGCTCCCTTTGCCCTGCGCTATATACTCCCTCGGTTTCCTTTAGAATCTCTCATTCTTTCAGTAGAAAAAAGAAGAGAGAGAGACACATTAATTTGATAAAGTGAGTCTTATTATTGGCAGTAGGGAGGCTCTTTTTGTGACAGTATAGATGACAGCACTGTGAGGGTCTTTGTGTGTGTGTGCGTGTGTGTGTGTGTGTGTGTGTGTGTGTAAGCCCAGCCGAGGGCTCCATTCGTTGACCTAAGCCTTGGTTTGTCAGTCAGTCAGCCGTCCAAGGACACTCAGTGCTGTGGGGTTCTACTGAGCTCCGCTGTACATGTGTGTGTGTGTGTGTGTGTGTGTGTGTGTTTGGGAGTGTCTGTGTGTGTTGACTGTGCTTTGTCTCTGCTTTGAAATGCAGAGGGCAATAGACCGTGCAAGATCAAAGGCTGCTGCTTCTCAGTATAGATGACAGCACTGTGAGCGTCTTTGTGTGTGTGTGCGTGTGTGTGTGTGTGTGTGTGTGTGTAAGCCCAGCCGAGGGCTCCATTCGTTGACCTAAGCCTTGGTTTGTCAGTCAGCCAGCCGTCCAAGGACACTCAGTGCTGTGGGGTTCTACTGAGCTCCGCTGTACATGTGTGTGTGTGTGTGTGTGTGTGTGTTTGGGAGTGTCTGTGTGTGTTGACTGTGCTTTGTCTCTGCTTTGAAATGCAGAGGGCAATAGACCGTGCAAGATCAAAGGCTGCTGCTTCTTTTGCTCAAAGTGTGTCGGCATCTCTGTCCATATACACCACTGTTCCTACACAGTGTGTGTGCTTGTGAGTATTATAACATCATGTTCCTCAGACCAAAGGCAAGCACCTCTACCAGTCCTTCTAATCTTTCTCCTTTCTGCTTTTTTCTTCTTCCTGGCCAGCAGAGAAAAGCTGAATAGAAGAGAATGGCATAGAATGGAGTCATGATGAGCAAATAAGTGATTCTTCTCAAAGGCCATCAGTTAAAATTGAATGCAACCTCTGTGGAATGCATGCTTAGGAAAAACGAGAACATGAACTGAGCTGTATTAATGGCACATTCAGTAGTTTGGTGCTAATTTAAAACGTTTTACACATTAGGAAATAAATTGTATATTTGTAGATAGGCATCTGAATGGTATACACTCACATAGTACTCATAAAGACTGTATGTGTGATTTTTTTTTTGTTCACCTGTGTTACCATCTACCAGTGAAAGTCTGAATGAGAAGTAGCAGCACAAGCAATGTGATTTCACGAGAAAACCAGCTTCCTCGCAATGCCCATTTCATTTCAGCAAATCAGTTTCATTCTGTCTTGTCTTTTGTTTGTGCAGTCTTTCCTTCCATAACTGCGACTCTCAGCTATGATTTTAGCTGCTCTGCTGCATTTAATACAATCACATAATCAAAGCACCGAGACAAAAAGTATTTTCGAAGTCATTGCACTCTCTCGAATAAAAGGATTGAGCATGAGCTTCAAAAGGACAGCTTTTTGCTGAGTAAATTTCAAAGTGTGGGCGTCATGAAATGCTTTTCTTTTTTTCAGATAATAATTGTGAGCAGAATTATTGGATCTGACAAAATATGGAGTGATTCTTTAAAATATATCAAAGTCAGTAACAGCACATGGGGAACAGGGACTTTATCAGGCATGATCAAAAGAAAGTGGTTGCAAGTACACACATAAAAACACACAGACACAGACACAGCAGATGGCTTGGCACATCTCAGGATACACACTCAGTAGAGGAGACAAGGAGGTGTGGGAGAGCACATCATTACCACCATCATCGTTGTACTCCAAAAAGAGTGTGTGCAGGTTCACACAAACAAACACACCATATGTTTCTAGACTGGTGTTTGGTGTTTGCTTGTTTATTTTCTTCTACTTCCTTCAATTGCTTGACACAAAAAAACTAGATACAATGTTCACTTTGACCCTGACATCTTTTCATTGATTTGGGGCCAACACTGTGACCTTAAAGGAAGACAGAGCTCTCTGTATGTGTATGTGTGCGATCGTGAGGACTTTAATGAAAATGTCAAAGTGGCATGAGAGAGAGAGAACACTGAATCTGGATAATGGAGACCACCATAACCTCCCCAGGTGAAAAATAATATACTTGAAGTGCTCTATTTTCACACACTAATTTTGTACTTAAAGTCCCCATGAAATCAAATTTTTTTTTTGGATGTTAATATCTATATGTTAGTCTTAAGGTTATCCATAAGGCAGTGTGCTCCAAAACAGTGACAAAATTCGCATTTAGAAGATATAAGCATTCAAAGCTTTTAGTTCGTCACTTCTGCCAAAACAGCTCAATGATTTTTTTGACGTCACATCGTACTTCATCTTCTCATCAAATCTTTTGACCAATCAAACGTTCTCTAGAAGCCGAAGTGCTACACTACACCCCTACACTATAAATAGACGCTGAAGCTGCGGCTGAGATCGGTTGCTTGTTTACAGTGTAGTATTTCCTGTACAGTGAATGGCACGTAGTGCACAATGTAGGCGAGAGGGAACGATTTAGACAATGTATGCTTTTGATTGGGGCAAATGAGGTCTGGTTTCACGTTGTGTCATGCGTGCAGATATAAACAATCTGACCCGTGCAGATATAAACAAAACGCTATTGGCTAATATTGCCCTGTCTTCCTCTTTCAGTTGAAATTACGTCACCACATAGAATAACGCTACATGTTTCAAGGCACTTCAGGGGACCTTTAATATACTAAAAATGATTCTTTAGTACTTTTTAAGATAAATTTAAAGGGGTGGTTCACTGTTTTTTTTTCTAGGCTAGAGTGTGTTTATGGGGTGCAGTCTAACATGTGTTAATGCTTCGTTTTTTAAAAAACACATTATTTTTGTTCACATAATTTACCTTTATTTCACACTGCTCTGTCCCTTCTCTGAGAAACGGGCTGATCTTTTCCGGTTTTTATGAAGCCCCACCCTCAGAAATAGGCGATGGACAGACAATGTATGCTTTTGATTGGGGCAAATGAGGTCTGGTTTCACGTTGTGTCATGCGTGCAGATATAAACAATCTGACCCGTGCAGATATAAACAAAACGCTATTGGCTAATATTGCCCTGTCTTCCTCTTTCAGTTGAAATTACGTCACCACATAGAATAACGCTACATGTTTCAAGGCACTTCAGGGGACCTTTAATATACTAAAAATGATTCTTTAGTACTTTTTAAGATAAATTTAAAGGGGTGGTTCACTGTTTTTTTTTCTAGGCTAGAGTGTGTTTATGGGGTGCAGTCTAACATGTGTTAATGCTTCGTTTTTTAAAAAACACATTATTTTTGTTCACATAATTTACCTTTATTTCACACTGCTCTGTCCCTTCTCTGAGAAACGGGCTGATCTTTTCCGGTTTTTATGAAGCCCCACCCTCAGAAATAGGCGATGGACTCTGATTGGTTAGCTAGCCCAGTGTGTTGTGATTGGCTAAACCGCCTCTAGTGCGCGTCTAAACGTCCCGCCCCTCACCTCAGCGGCATGTGCTCTGGTTGTATTGTAAACAACGGCATCGTTAATCTCGCTTATGAGTTTGAGCCCGATTGAGAAGCAGAGGATATTATTGAAGAGGATCGTGCAGATCCTGTGCAAGCACAGCTTTTGTTGGTAGGCCTGTGTTTTTTGTTTGTTGTTGTCTCATACTTTTAGATATGCTGTTATTTGTAAATGCTACTGCTTATGTTAGCTTTTAATATACGGTTTTATCCTGATTAAAGCTTTAATACAGTACGGCAACTGCATGCACATCCATGTATAACGCTTCTCATAGCTATGTGAAAATAAGCGTATAATTGGAAAAGTTCATTGTTGGAGCTGAGCTCAATGAGAGAAAGAGAGAGAGAGAGATGCAGAGCATGTGCAGAGCAGGGGGACGCGAGGAACAGTATTAAGAACCACTGCTTTAGAACATTGATTTTGAAACTTGTGAATCCTTTAGAATCGTTAGAAGACAGAATCGCGATTCATATATGAATAGATTTTTACGTGCACCTCTAGTTTTCTCTTCCTCTTCTCTAAAGCAGCGCAGGCCTTGGCCCCTTTGCTGCCTTTTCCCGAGGGCGGGGTTATCTGGGTTTGTGATGTCATGAACCCAGGAAGTAACTCGTTGTAGTCCCTACCAGATGTTTTTGTAGGCATTAAACCGCCAGAAATTTAAAAGACGATATCTCAGTTTGCATTGAACTTTCAGCTTCGTAACTTTGCAGATATTGTTTATGCTCAAACAGCAACATTACACACTAACTAACGTTAAAAAAGTGAAATTGCAATCAACCACCCCTTTAAGATCATCTAAGTGTACTCAAGTGTGCTATTTTGGGACACCACAAATATGAACTAAAATGCACTTTTAACATACTGTAGCGTTTGGACCAATCAAACACACAATATACTGTATATTTTGTTAGCTAGATTTAACAAATACTCTGTAACATCCCTCAGTTAACAAGCCATATGAGGACCTATGGACCCTTCCCCCCGAAATGTGTAACACCCCAGGAAGCCGAACAGGCCCCTGGTTCCATGGCAACCAACGCGGATATCACTGGGTTTATTGCCCAGAGGAATGTGAGCAGAGAGACTCTCACTGCATTTTCCATAGCAAGAGGCACAATGCACAGTAGAAATGGACTTTTCTACTAATTAATTCATAGGAAAACCTTTCTTTGAAAGAACAGTGTATCCTTCAGGTCATGGTGTATGTTGTCTTAGATATTTTTAGACTGTTTTATGCAGGCTTATGAGGGAACCACACATCCTGTCATCCTTTCACTATATGTAATCCTACCTTGTTTAGCATCTATGAATTCACCTTCTGATCATCGAAACAAGCGTGTATATTATATGTTGGTACGTAGGCAATATATATTAGTGTCCTGAGAATCTTTAGTAATTTCGATCCAAGTTCCATTTGCAAATTACCATGCTTAGAGACAAAGGGTCGTAAAACCCTCCAGCAATTGCCACCTCCCGCTTGGAATTTCCGTCTTTCTCATTGGACAAGCTCATTTTGAGAGGCGGGAATCTTCTACAGCATAAAGGTCTCACACTAGGGACCCGCCCAGGTTCGGTGGTTCTGTTAGGTTCTGAGAAGATGTGAGCTCCAATGCTCCAGGACATCCTAAGTTTTTGTGCCAGGACTTCGGCCTTGTCTTCTCCATTCATCAAGTTACTCTGACGCAAACTGGTTCTTTTCATCAACCAACTTCAGCAAGATCCACGTGAGCCTTCAGATTGCATCAAGCCTTTCTTTCAGACAGACGAGACTGTGTGTGTGTGAGTGTATGTGTGTGTTAGACCAGTTTATGTGTTTATGTAGTGTGTTAGACCAGTTTATGTGTTTATGTAGTATGCTAGACTAGTTTAAGTGTTTATGTAGTTAATAAAACCTACTTGTATCACACTTGACGTGGTTCATTGTTTGCTCATAACTGGAGTCACTTAATCATGCAGATTTATGCTACAAGCCTTTGTAGAATTGTACAGTAAGGAAGTTATTTCCCTTAACCAGGAAATTAACGTTCTTAGAATTGACAAGACAGTTGACCCTGAGAGGTCAGCTAAATATCTACAGCGGATCTAAAATATTCATAATTAATTATAACTAGTTATGATTAATTATTCATATTTCCCATGAGCTGATTCGTTACAATACTATCTCTGTATTTACAAAATGTATTTAGTTACCACTTGTAGTACACTTGAACCATCTTTCATCTTTCACTGAGGTGTACTACAAGTGGTGACTAAATACATTTTTAAATACAGAGATAGTATGTTAAAAGCGCATTTAAGTTTATATTCATGGTGTCCCAAAATAGCACAATACAGACGCAATAGAACAGAAGTACTAAATAATCATTTTTAGTATATTAAGTACAAAATTAGTGCGCGAAAATAGAGCACTCTAAGTACATAATGGAAGTGTACTTTTTTTCACCTGGGTCACTCAGTGTCATTGTGTACATACAGTAAAGTAAGATTTTTCTCAAAATCAGCATGAATCTTTATTGTGTGATGACTTTACACCGATACAAAACAACTATGAAAACACATATTACATTATTATCTCCAGTTCCTCATTCACTTAAAAGTTACTCTGCTTTTTCACAGCAGGAATCACAATCCAATATGCAATGTTCTATAGCAGCTATTTGGAGCCACTCTAAAACTTTAATTAATTCTATGGTAATCCTAAATTACACCAGCTTTCAGAGGGAGAGAGACACGGTGTGCTGTAAATCACTGTACTTTATTATAAAGAATAAACGGAACAGAAACCTGTTAAAAAAACAGCCAGTTTAGCACCAAAAAATACATTTAAAAAAATTCTCCAGAAAAACCTACAATACTTCAAATCTAGCATGGCACCAATAAAGAAACATGACAACAATGACATCATCTGCAAATCATGAAACACCACAAGAAGGGGTCATATCCCATGGTGCTCCACTAGCACTTAGAGCATCAGTTCAGCATCAGAGTGTCATTTCCAATTCTAATCCCATTTACTCACCTTGAGCATATGTGCACCTTGCACACACACACACACACACACACACGCCGTATTCTAAAGATACACAACAAATAAACACTGCACACTGCAGTGTTTGACTCGACTGTTTCCCAGCGAACCAAGCACACATAGTCAAACAACCAATATTTCAAAGTGCATTTACTTATTTCCAAAGGAAAGCAATTAGTCTATGTAGAATGATGATGCAACAAATATGAAGGATGTGAATTTAACTGCTAAACACATTTTAGAGATAACTGCTTGATTTGAGCAATGTCAGCCTTGAACGTTTCAGGATACAAGCAGTCAGAGCTTTAAAAGTCTTCATCCTAAAAGTGTGAAAAATGTCTGTAGAGTAAAAGATCAGTGCTGACCACTATTTCCCACACCTGAAGATGCCCTAGGGTATGGACAACAGACAGGCAAGACCGTCAGTACTCAATGGGGTGATTTAAGTGTCTGTGAGAGCCAATGGCCCTGACAGATGTGAAGTTCATCTTGTTGAGCTTGTGTTGAGTTTAATCTGTTTGATATAACAGCACACTGGAGTAAGGCTTACTGTGTCAAACCTATTTTATGTCTGTATAAACCAAAACTATTTCCCACGTGTTTTACCCAATTTAACGGTCACAAAATGCGATTTCACCAATAAATAAATAAAACTGTAAGTTAATTATGTAACTATTTGCTTTGACGACTGGAGGATACTGGAATAGGCTACATGACATTAGGCAGTTATCTGTCTGTCTGCACCATGGAAATAGGATAAGCATGCTGAAAAATGCCGCTACATTTTATTCTTATACTTTATAAGTGTCACGAATCCGGTCCATGAACTTCCGTCTGCTAGCCATCAGAGGTCACCCTTTCCATTTTCATTGACTCTCGCACTACACACTGTTGCATATCATCCCGGACTACATATCCCATCATTCATTGCACTGATTGCACACAGCACTGATTGCACACAGCTGTTTCATATCACTCACTCATTATTTAACACTCACTCTGATCCCTTCCCGCCGCCGAGTATTGTTTAGCGATTATCACTCCCCTAGCGATAGCTACACTACGAAGCCCGTTTAGTTTGTTTTAGCCCCACCTTAGTCTTGCCTTGTCTGTGTTCTCGTTCTTGATCTTCGCCTGTGTCTCTCGGATTCCCCCTCTCGTCTTCCCCCATTTTTAATACTGTTTGCCCCTGCCTGGACCTTGCCTTGTACCTGGACTTATCCCTCTAGTCGCGCCCCTTTTGATTCTGCTTGCTTATCGTTGACCTACGCTAGCCCTAGGACTATTCTTGTGTCTCGCCCGCCATATACCTGTTTGCCACTGTTTGACCCTGCCTGTGTTTCTGACCTCATCTGATGTTAATAAAGCTTGCATATGGATCCGCACGTCTCACGTCTTGTCAGCCCCGTAACAATAAGAAGATTTTTATTCAGTATCCAACAGGTTGTGAATAAAATGTAGCGCCCCATTCATTGGTAACCATATAAGCCTTTCCCGCACTAGATATTCAGAAATAGTAAGTTTAAACTAAATATGCTAAAATTTCGGTCAAATAAATACTTTTCTTTTCACTGCGTTCAATACATACAATACGCACCAAAAGTTTTTTTATGTATGTAAATATACATGATTGTAACTTTAATACTATAAAACTTTAAAGTTCCACAACTATGTTTATCGTCTCTGCCATGTTTCAAGTTTAAAGCCTGCCCAACTCAGAAACTCGGGTATCAAAATTATCTAAGAGTTCCCCAGTTGTAAAAACAACTTGAGAGGTCGTCCATGTCCAATTTCAGACCAGAAAACTCATATTTACGACCATTCTGATAGCATGTGAAGGCAGCAGAAGAGCTAGCATTATGATTGATTGTAAAAATATTTTCAAAATCTTTATTTTTGATTATTTGCTTTTATTCATATAAATTTTTTTCTAAGAAAAAAAATTGTATGTGATGACATTTACTTTTAACCAATGCAGCATTACTTCTATAAGGGTAACGTGAAAAATTTGTTTTTTCCAAAAGGCCCCATTCGTCCAGGCACTGACTCTATTTGCATGTTTGACAGAAAATTAGGAATCACTGCTTTCCACTCTTTCCTTTCCATCTCTTCAAAAATCTTATGATCTGTTTTTCACAGTTCCATCTCACTGGAGTGACCTCAAACTTGCTTGCCTGTAAAGAGGAAAAGTAAACATTACTTGAATGACATTTCCTCAGATAAAAAAAGATGTATATGTGGGAGCAGGATACACGATAACTTGCAAATGTGTATTTGGGGATGGGGGGATGGTTTTTCATTTTCATTTTTAAACTTGTTTTGTGATTTCACACCGCTGGGTTCCATCTCACACATGCACATGCTTCATTAGAAGCAAACAGTCTAAAGCAATTCCACCCTCACGAGTCATAGCACACAAGCAAACGACCAGGCTAATTTGATGGCCCCTCCGTCCCTCCTCCCCTCGCACTCTTCTCTTCATCACTGATGATCCACGGCCCTTGGGACGACCAGCTCTCCAGTAATTGTTATCCTATTTGGTAATCTATGAGCCTTGGTTTCATCAAACGTTTAGCAGTGCATATAAATATCGCTGACGTTTATTGAATGTCAGAGTTCACGACGTGGCTGATTGATTCTAACCCGTTGTATTTGGGCATGTCAAAATATGATTTGTTGCCGTATAATAGCAATTTTAAAAGCTATTTTCTCAGAGGGAAGAAAATACTATCATTCAGAGGTGAATTGAAGGCAGCTAACTGTGAGATTGAGATTAAATTCCGGTAACATTTTATTTTAAGGACCAATTTTCACTGTTAACTAATTGTTTATAGCATGTTTATTACTAGGTTATTGGCTGTTTATTAGTACTTATAAAGCACATATTAATGCCTTATTCTGAATGACCATATTTTAGATCCCTTAATCAACTACCTTACAACTACCTTACTAACTAAGGAGCAAATTAGGAGTTTGCTCAGGGAAATGTGTTGTTTGGGTTTTGTTTCTTGTTCATTGTTTTCATGTCTTTTATTTTGTAGTTAGGCCTCAGTCATGTTCTGTCATGTGATTCCCCTGTCTGTGTGTTATGTTCTGATTGGTTGTTTTAGTCGTGTCTTGTGCTTATTGGTTTATGGTCTTGTCATGTGGTTCTCAGTTCTGTTTGTCCATTGGTTGGTTTGTGTCATGTGACCCTTCTTGTTTGGTACAAATAGCCCTTATGTTCCCATTGTTCTTTGTGGTGTATTGATGTTGTAATCTGCTGTCGGTGAGTTTAGTCTGTTCATGCCTCGTCAAGTCTGTTCAAGTCAAGTCTAGTCAAGTCTTCGTTTATTGTTTGGATCACTTGTAAATAAAACTGCACATGGGTTCTCACTATGCTCGCCTTCAGTGGACTGAATCATTACAGAATACACAACCGTTAAAATTAACCCAGCAGTTGTTCCTCTCCTCTGTCTTCGTCAAGGTAATCAGGCTATTGAGGATTATGTTCAGGACTTTTGTGGACTCTGCAACCAAGTGGATTTTAATGATGTGGCCCTTAAGGACATCTTTGCCCACCACACCAGAGCCTCTTCACATCCCGACCGTCATGTCTGGAGTTGTTCACGTCATGCCTACTACTCCAGAGTCTGCTCACATCATGCCTGCCAAGGCAGAGTCTGCTCACGTCATGCCTGCCAAGGCAAAGCCTGCTCACGTCACGTCTGCTACACAAAAGCCTGCTAACGTCTTGTCTGCCAAGCCAGAGCCTGCTAACGCCATGTCTGCTATTCCAGGACCTGCTCACATCATGCCAGTTAAGTCAAAGTTTACTCATGTCATGTCCACCATGTTAAAACCTGATCACGTCATGTCTGCCAAGCCAGAGTCTGCTAATGTCATGTCTGCTACCCCAGGGCCTGCTCACGTCACGTCACGTCTGCCAAGCCAGAGCTTGCTCACGTCATGCCTGCCAAGGCAAAGCCTGCTCACGTCACGTCTGCCCTGCCAACCCAAAGCCTGCTAACGTCATGTCTACTACGTCAAAGCCTGCTAACGTCATGTCTGCTACCCCAGGGCCTGCTCACGTCACGTCACGTCTGCCAAGCCAGAGCTTGCTCACGTCATGCCGACATCTCAAGAGATTCTTCTCAACATGGCCGCCATTGAAGAGCTCCGTTGCAAGATGTATTTTGACAAGAGTCTCTTAACAAAATAGCCGCCCTTCTAGAGTCTCATCACATCTTAGCTGATCTTCAAGAGTCTTGTCATGTCTCAGCTGATCTTCAAGAGTCTCGTCACATCGCAGCTGATTGTCCAGAGCCTCGTCATGACATGGCCACCATTTCAGAGCCTCGTCTCATCATGGCCGCCATTTCAGAGTCTGCTTACCATGTCCCCGGCCAAGATGGCCACCACACCTGATTCTCATCACAAGATGGCCACCATTCCTGAGCTTCGCCATGTCACAGCTGTCGCCAAAGGATTTTTTGGGGAGGGGGCTATAGTACCCAAGTTCCTGCGAATGCGGAGCTTGGGCGAGGACTGAAAAGACTGATTGCTAGTGTTATGGACCCACCACTGATGTCAGTGCGAGCGGCTGACATTCCAGTGGTCCCTACACTCTCAAGCCCGCCAGGCATCCCACTGTCTTCTGCACTGCCTGTAATGGTGGTTGCCATTTTGAGCGTATGGGCTGCACACTGCGCTCCAGAGGCCTCTCCTGTCCACGAGTCTGCCCCAGAGACCTCTTCTGTCCACGAGTCTGCTCCAGAGGCCTCTCATGTCCACGAATCGGCCTCAGAGGCCTCTCATGTCCACGAATCTGCTCCAATGCCTCCAGAGGGGTTGTCCGCTGCAGAACCTCCAGAGGGTGGCATCCACTTATGAACTCTCTATCTGTCCAGTCACGGCCATGGAGGCCGCTCATGAACTCACTGTCTGTCCTGCCACGTAAAGTGTAAGTGTAGTGTAGTGTAAATGAAACTAAAAATGCAGTACTTCGCACACACATCCCTGTGATTCTTGAAGAGGTTTGGTAAAAAAGTGTCAGCTCTAATGTTAAAATGAAACCCACAGTACTGGTTTCCCTTTTATAGCTACATTTCACACACTGTTAAAGTGTGTGGCAGGAGGCCATTCATGAACTCTTTCTGTCCTGTCACGGCCATGGAGGCCGTTCATGAACTCACTGTCTGTGTTGCCACGGCCAAGGAGGCCGTTCATGAACTCACTGTCTGCCCTATCATGGCCAAGGAGGACGCTCATGAACGCTCGGCCGTCCTGCTCTGCCTGCTCCGCCATGGCTTCCTGCTCTGCCTGCTCCGCCATTGCTGCCCACCCGGCCTGCTCCGCCATGGCTCCCCGCTCTGCCGGCTCCGCCATGGCTCCATGCTCCTATGGATCTGATTCATGGCCCAGGTCCTCCAGTGTTCCACATTCTGCCACTGCTTCATGGCCCATGTCCCCCTCTGCTCCATTGTATGTCATTGCCCCATGATCTTGGTCCACCAATGCTCCTAGCTCCAGGCCCGCCATTGCTCCACACTCCAGGTCCTGTTCCTCGTCACGGGCCTGGCCCTCCGTCCCTCCCCCAGTTCCGCCTCCACTCCACCACCCTCCTGGACTTTTTGGACATCTGTAGCCGCCCTTGAGGGGGGGGGGGGGTAATGTGGTGTTTGGGTTTTGTTGACCATTTTTCAGATCCCTTAATCAACTACCTTACAACTACCTTACTAACTAAGGAGCAAATTAGGAGTTTGCTCAGGGAAATGTGTTGTTTGGGTTTTGTTTCTTGTTCATTGTTTTCATGTCTTTTATTTTGTAGTTAGGCCTCAGTCATGTTCTGTCATGTGATTCCCCTGTCTGTGTGTTATGTTCTGATTGGTTGTTTTAGTCGTGTCTTGTGCTTATTGGTTTATGGTCTTGTCATGTGGTTCTCAGTTGGTTGGTTTGTGTCATGTTACTCTTCTTGTTTGGTACAAATTGCCCTCATGTTCCCATTGTTCTTTGTCGTGTATTGATGTTGTAATCTGCTGTCGGTGAGTTTAGTCTGTTCATGCCTCCTCAAGTCTGTTGATGCCTCCTCACGTCTGTTCAAGTCAAGTCAAGTCCGTATATTTTTTGGATGTTTGGATCACTTGTAAATAAAACTGCACATGGGTTCTCACTACGCTTGCCTTCAGTGGACTGAATCATTACACCGTGAGTCCAGTGATATTGTTCTTCTGTGCCATTATTGTTAGAGTTGTGGTGTGGACTCTGCTGTTCTTTTAAGTTTAGAATGATTTTAACTTTATCCTTATTGCTATAGCTGTTGTGCTTGGTGTGAATGGGTTTTTATACTCACCTAGGATGCATTATTCTCTTATTGGTTTTTGCATGTGCATTCAGCAGTTGTTCTTGATGTTTGATGAAGGTTTTGAGAATAGTGAAACATCACTTGTTTTTAGCTAATAAAGTTTAATTATTTTCTTCTAGAGTGAGTGTTTTCTTCAAATATGTGCACTAAAATCTAGTGTACTAAAATCCTAAAATACTGTTCAGCAGCAATATCGCAACTTTCTGAATCTACAGCCCAAAACCACAACATGACCAATGTAGTCTGAATCCTGATTGAATGACTCTTATATGTTTGCTACACTTATTGGATTGTATTTATGATGCCTCTGAAAAATGTAAACACACATTTTGCAAATACAGTAAACTTATATTTATTTATTATTGAAATTATCGAAATCTATTCATTAGTAGAATTATTTGTCATTATGTGGCAGTGGAATTACTTGTCCATTCTCTTTTATCCCTAAATATGTCTTCAGTAAAATGTTTCCAATAGTTATTTTATACAAAAAGAACTAGAATAGTAATCAAACAATCAGAATGGGAATCATTCATTTTTTTCTGTTTTCAGCATTCATAATAATTAGACGTGTTTTTTGAGCACCAAATAAAGGATATGAAGAATCATGTGAACCTGAAGATTGGAGTAATGGCTGCTGAAAATTCAGCTTTTCCATCACAGGAATAAATTACATTTTAAATATATTTGAATAGAAAACACTTGCTTTAAATTGTAATATATTCACAATATTACTATTTTCATCAGAAACATAAAAATGATCTCAACTACCCCAACAGTAGAGTAAATGAAACTGAAAATTCAGTACTTCGCACACACATCCCTGTGATTCTTGAAGACGTTTGGGAAAAAAAGTGTCAGCTCTAATGTTCAAATGAAACCCACAGTACTGGTTTCCCTTTTATAGCTACATTTCACACACTGTTAAATTTGCTGATCCAGTCTAACAAAAGTCAGCACAGGAACACAAAAGGTGCCTGTTTGCTAAATTACTCGGTGCAATTAAGACTTCAACAAATGAGAAGCTGGAGTCGCACACACATTTAGTCTCATTCTCTGTCTACGGGGACTTTATAACTAAGATGTAACAGCAGGTGGTAGGGCACCTTGCCATTGAGTAGTTAGCTGGAGAGTTCGTATGTGAGACTAAATTAAATGTGTTTGTGTAGGTGTTTCAAAGATGCACCAACTGAGGACCTGAGTTTCCAGATAGACCCCGCAGGAGATGGTGTCCCACCTACACAGTCATTCACTTACTTTGCTGGCTGTAATATTCAAATGCTTGTATACGTTTCTGTTTTCAGTAGGTCTAAATGCATTTGTAATTCTATAAGTGTGTCAAGGGGAAACAGACCAAAAGGAATGTATGACAGAATTAGAGAAAAACAACCCCTCAATTTTCAGACCGAAATGGAAAGAGAATGTGTGTATCCACTGAGGAAAGCCTGATGTTTGTTTGTCTGTCTCATTCTCTCTCTTTCCACCCCTTTTCCATCCCTATTTTCCCTTTGGGGAAGTTTGAAATAAATAGTGGGCTTTTACTCTGTAATATTTTACACATGATTGAAGGTGATGTCAACAGTGAGGGGCTGAGAGAGAGTTTGGCGGGATTATTGTTCTGAATCATCATCTCTCTCTCTCTTTCTCTTACTCTGTCACACTTTTCTTAAACCTCCAGTCTGTATTCCCTCTATTCTTTCCAGCCGCAAATGTTCCCCTTGCTCTTACACAACCCATGTCATGACACCTGTATTTATGATATCTAGCTAACAACTGCCACACTAAATTTAGAGTGAACCTCCAGAGTGAGAGAGCGAGTCTAAGGCTAGGTGAATCAAACTGTATGATACAGGCATATATTATTTCAATAAAAAAGGTGCAAAAGCTGTCACTGGGGCAGTACCCTTTCAAAAGTGCACCTTTTGTACCTTATTTACCACTATAGGGTGCATATTAGTACTAATTTGAGAGGAAATAAGTACTATAGTAATTATATGAGGAACAGCATATCGCTCTATCTACTGTATAGATGGCACATAAAGAGGTTTGGTCAGAATCTGGGCTGCAAGGTTGCATTATTTATCTCATGTATGTGTAAAATGCAGAATTACTGAGACTGCAGGTTTGCTGTATCACTGTGTGGTCTTCAAGAAAGGCACTTAACCTTAGGGTACTCCAGGTGGACTGTCCAGGTGGTTTGAAAATGTATGGGAAATACTGCATGCTTTGAGTTTTGAGACCTGACCAACAGCACATGTGTTATAATTCACACCTGAGGAAATGCATCTTACAGTCAAAAACGGTATAATTCTGCTTTAAAATTACAAAATTACAAAATAAAAGATGCATAGGCTTAACTGTATGAATTACATATTCATTGATCTTTATTAAAGCTACAAATGTTAATCAGTAAAGAGCAGTGTGTGATTCTCTCTTTTGTTGTTTAATTAGCATTAACAACAAACAGCAGTAGGTATATTAGGCTGCTGTCACTTTAAGACCTAATGAACTGATTCAATATATTGATTTTCTCTCAGGTGTTAAAATTTACTTAAGATCTGCTAGACTGTCTGCTCAGTGTGCCTACTTATACTACGCCCTTAAAGTATATACTCTTTTGGTGAAGAAAAAGTACACACTTTTGAGTGTGTAGTAGAAGAGTAGGCAAGCTTTGGGACATACTATCACGTCACACAACTGCGTCTTTAACGGACGCTCTGTCGCATAGATACACGCACCCTGTCACTGTAAACTGGCCTGTCAATCATCTTGTCACAGTTAACATCCTCCACATTGCATTTCATTTAACTTCCTACCGTATTGGAGAGAAAAGAAGTAGCATGTTGATCTGCCAGTCTTTCATGCCGAGAACTCTGCTCATATTTTATGCATAATGATGCATTTAAAAGTTAACGACCAAACGGATGTTTATAAAAGTTTACATTGCTGTTGCAGATGAAATATAACACAGATAACATTAAATAACTATTTTTTACCAGGTTAAATGTTGAATATTAGTAACTCAAACCCCTTCTTCTAAGCCTCTCTACCTAACCGCTGGTCGCACACATCCGCCATGTTTGTAGTTTTTAACGCATTTTATTTGTGTTTGTAGTTCTGTACAGAATCCATCACCAAAGCGCAATGGATTGTGGGCAATATTAGCCATTAGAGTGTGCACGGATCCACATTGCAAAAATCGACCTGAAATAGTAGACCATCCGGGGACTTTTGGCATACTCTTGTCGACATACTATGCTTTGGGACACACTTATTCTAATCTCAAATACTATTTAGAATGGATAGATTGAACATTGAGACGCAGGGTGTGTTTATGTAAATACTTGGAAGCTTTCTGTGCGCATGCTTTAGGTGTGTATAAAACAGTACCAGACTGAGTTCTGTGCCTTTTTCATTCATGCATTTTTTTTTATCCACCTACATTTACCTAAAGGCACTTCATACTGTTGCCATTATATATAACATCATACCAAATCTGAGTGAATGTGCATGTTATGGCTGGAGGGCCTCTGAGGAACTCTGTTATCATTGTATATGTGTACTGATATCTAAAACAATGCTACAAAATAACATACAGGTGTACAAAAAGGTCCTCACTTAGAGCAGACTGTGGATGATGAGAAATGCACATCAACAGCTTTGTAAAACTTTTGCAAAACTCCTAGCCTAATGGTTTTTTGTGAGAAAACAGATCAGCTGTAATGTCATGGACTATGTAGATATAGAGACAAGCAAATAAAAAGACAAAAGACAATGCTCATGTAGTAAGATTAAACAAATTTAGGGAAACTACAAACACAGGATATTGCTTCCAGACTTGAAATTTATAACCTTCATTAAAAATGACAGACAAACTATTCTTCCATTTTCCTCTACGTCTTTTCTTTCTTCTGATACCTTGTAACCCCACTATTTACTTCCTCTTCCATCAACTTTTCAAGCCCTCTCATTCCAATGCCTTTCCATCAGTTATATATTCTCTCCTTTGCATCTGTGACTCTTTCTTAGCTTCGCTCCCCTCCTCTCTTGATGGATGAGATGGGTAATTGCAGGTAGATCCGAATATGTATTGTTTCAGTTTCAGCTGAGAGAAAAAGGAAATTATTTTATGAGGAGATTTACAGTGGTATAAATTTCAGTTCACAGTTTAAGGTAAGAGTTAAAATGAGCGTGCTCTCTGATTAGGCTTTAATAACAACAAAGTGTCCTAATTAAACTCCCATCAATCTTAGCTCCCCCATGCACAAACTAATGCCTGAATCATTATGCAAATTAATAAGTCATATTCCCATAATAAATTTCGCAGCTAACCACTGTAACTTCATCTTGTTTCACTTGTTGACCTGAGGCAGATTTTTTCTTTGAGGGAAGTAAGTATTATTTATTGTATCGTTTCAGTTCTATATTTTATTGTGGGCATAAAATATTACCGTCAATCATCATCTGATCTCACTGACACAAACAGCTATCAACTCACAAACAATTGTATTTCTTCTGAACACTGAATAGACTACATTGCTGCATCTTTCAGAGTTTAGGTGGAAAAAATGTGGACCTCTGGGCAAATGACTTCTCCAAAGACTAATTGGAGTCAAGTGTTTCAATCAATGAGATGAGATTGGAGGTGCCCTGGCCTAGAAGTTGTCACAACTTTGCCATGCAAAGTTACTGATAGAATCGGTATCTCAAGAAAAATCTTCAAAAAATAACAATAATAAATCATAAATAAAATAAAACAAACAATTAGTTAAGAAAGTTAAGTTAAAATATAACAGATGTCAGATAGTTGCAAATGCATCACATTTCCAGTTCTCTATGATCAACTAAGCACATAGATTTTTGAGTGTGTTAACTATTATTATTATTATTATTATTTTCTCCATAACAGGAAATACAAGAGATTGGATGGTGTTTCTGTATTTATTTGTATTTTATTTTATATGTCCACTTGGTGCACTTGAATGGCAACTAATGGGTATATATGTTTTTTTTATAGAAGTGGTTCAGATATTAAACCATGACATGCAAAAACTATCATACCATATGTAGCGAATCAGCTCATGGGGAAATATGAATAATTAACCATAACTAGTTATAATGAACTATTCATACTTTAGAATCGCTGTAGATATTTAGCTGACCACTCAGGGTCAACTGTCTTGTCAATTCTAAGAACGTTAATTTCCTGGTTAAAGGAAATAACTTTCTTACTGTACAATTCTATAAGCTTGTAACGTAAATCTGCATGATTATTGACTCCGGTTATGAGTAAACAATGAACACGTCAAGTGTGATACAAGTAAGGTTTTATTAACTACATAATTTCTATCACGCCACATTATGTGTTTAACAGATACATAAACTAACATTCGCAAAGAAGATGCTCAATAAGCCATGTATAATAAAATGCTAAAATCTTTGGTCTATTGTTACAGTGTATACATTCATGTCACCTTAAAAGAGTTATCAATTTAGTGCACTAATTACAATAAAAATAGCATTTGATTTTATATTGAATAGTTTTTAACATGAACCTGCATACCAACATAAATGCAATGAAAAACAGTAAGACGCAAAACTATGATCAAGTTAGTTACTTTATGACTTGGATATCAGTTAGGACTCTAGCTTATAAGGAAGCTGCATACAGTGTACATCTGCTAAAGTCAACAGGAGAAGACCAAGTGTACATTTCCTCCAAGATACAGTACCAAATGAAAAATCCCAAACCATATAAACTGCTTAAAACCTCTTGATTCAGTCAGATTTACTGAACAGAAAGTGTTGTTTGTGTGCCTGTCACAGCATGTGGAACTTGTATTAACATGTTTCGCTCCAGTATTTATGATGATTCATAAAAGCTTACACCACAAAATATTGTGTTGATAAATAGGTTTATAGTGCATTTTCACTGCATTTTCTGCTGAGTTCAGCGCATGACATGCGGCAAATAAACTCAGAACTGAAACTCGTGCCTTCGCTTCTGCTACATAGCACTGCAACCTCTTAATATGGGTACCAAAATATATGCTTTTTGCACATGCAATGTGACACAGGCCTTAGTCAGCACAACTGTATAAAGTCAGCAACACTGTATTGTTCAATGATGAAACAGATGAAGTCAGTGTAAAAGGTGTGATGTTAATGGCAGGTGACCATGTGGCAGGATGAGCATGGCAAAATTTAAATGACCAAGTAGTGAAAAGAGGTTTATGCAATGAATGCAAAGCTAAGAGAAAGCGATGTAGCAGAACCCATGGCTCAAGTGGGCTTTTAAAAAGATCTAATATTTAGCAAAGAACATAAGCCATGATACATATATCATTGACATTCACAATCGTATTCAAGACCAGACAAGGAGGCATGTATACAAACTTATTGGGTGAAACAAGACAGGTGACGCCACTCATGAAACCGTGAACCAGGGAAACAAGACACTTCAAAATAATAGCCAGAAAATAAAGAGCAACCGCCATTGGTCATCGAGCGCAGTCTTATGATACATGACAGCTCAGTGCAACGTGGTGAATCTGGGAGATTTTGGTGATTTATCGGTCTGTTCTTTTCATTGGGAAGGCCTGAAACCTTCTTGAATTGAGCTGTGTGCCTAAAATCTTGACAGCTGTGGATGGGACAGACATTTTGTTCAGAGATGGAAAGTCCTAAATCTAAGCACTCAAAGGTCAAATGAATTGTAAAGTAAAATTTCTCTCACAGTTGACACAGAAACAGTTAAAATCGGGATTGAATTGGGATGACTTTGAAGGCTCACGTGATGTGTACTTTTGACCTAAGCTTCTTAACCAGTGGTTTTAAATATTTTTATAGTTTAATTAAATGTCTACATTTTAACAAGAAATGCGATCTACAACCTCTTGTCTTGTCTTTTTTTTCTTTTTCTTTTTAGACTTATTTTGAACCTTTGTTCTTAAACAAATATATATATATAGTCAGAGATGGAAAGTCCTAAATCTAAGCACTCAAAGGTCAAATGAATTGTAAAGTAAAATTTCTCTCACAGTTGACACAGAAACAGTTAAAATCGGGATTGAATTGGGATGACTTTGAAGGCTCACGTGATGTGTACTTTTGACCTAAGCTTCTTAACCAGTGGTTTTAAATATTTTTATAGTTTGATTAAATGTCTACATTTTAACAAGAAATGCGATCTACAACCTCTTGTCTTGTCTTTTTTTTCTTTTTCTTTTTAGACTTATTTTGAACCTTTGTTCTTAAACAAATATATATATATATATTGTTTTGGCAAATTGATGTAAAAAAGAAAAAAGTGGAATAAATGATTGTTGCTGTATTTTATCTGCATGCTATGTGTTTTATATTAAGAGGCGGTTAGAGTAAAGTGATTATCAATGTCACACAAAAATCATTTACTCACCCTCATGTTGTTCCAAATTCATAAGGTGTTTGTTTTACTTCAAAAAACAAATAAGATATTTTAATAAAACCTGAGAAATTTCTGTTCCTCAAATGAAAGTTCATTCAACCAAAACACAATTCAAAAAGTTCATAAAGGCATATTAAATATAATCCATGTGAACTGAGCAGTTTAATCCAGACCTTCTGAAGAGACATGGTCACATCATATAATGAACAGAATTAATTTAGGCTTTTATTCATATCTTCTTCGCAGAAGAAATATTAGTCAATGCTAATGCAGTATTAATCTATATAAATATTGATCAACGCACTTACATAGAGCATATATATGTGGTAATATCTTTATTTTTAGAAATAAACATTGTGCAAAAAGCTTGTGCAAAACATCTCAGCACATGCATGGTTCAAATGACAGCTGGTCAGTTGGTGAAAGATGGCATTGTTTGTTAACACCTGGAAGCAACAACAACATGGTCTTCTACTGTGGTAGAGAGTTTTAGAAAGGAGGTCTTAGGTGAAAGGAAAATGATCTCAGGCTTGTCAAGATATAGTTCGAGGTGAGGGGTAGACATCCAGTTGGGTACAGTATGTCAGAGAGATATGCAGAGAACCTCTTCTAGATCATAGACATGGAGACAGAAGGATGGAATGAGATGTGCGGCAGAGTTTTGGCAGCCCAGCAGTGGTAAGAAATGCCTTTGGAATGGAGATATGCTCTCTGTGATTGGAAATAAATGGAGTAGAGCAGGGGCCCAAGCTCCCTGTGGTGAACTCTAGGTAAGATATAAACTAGGAAATGTCTTATTTTACTACATTTTATGTTGATGCTATGGAATTACTTTAAAAGAATATGTTTAAAGCCACATTTCACACAAAAATTAAAATTGTGTCAGCATTTACTCACCCTCATGTGTTTCCAAACCTGTATGAATTTCTTTTTTTTCTGTTGAACACAAAATTGATTTTTTTGGAGAATATTGGTAGTCAGTCAGGTGCTGGTCCCCAATGACTTTCAAAGTATGGGGGGGAAATAACAATAATAATAATAAATAAATAAATATATACTATGGAAGTCAATGGCTACCAGCAACTGTTTGGTTACCCACATTCTGCTGTGTTCAACAGAAGAAAGAAACTCATACAGGTTTGGAACAACTTGGGGGTGAGTGAATTATGACAGAAATTTCATTTTTGTTCATTAAAAATGTTCAAGCACGTTCTTAAAAAATGTAAAAATAATGGAAGTTGTCTTTAATATATGGCTGGTGTACTGCCAGATGTACTGACAAGCATAAGCATTTATGGTAAACTAAAATATACACTGTAAAAAAAGTACTCAGAATTTTCTGCAAGGACATTATTTAGTAATTGGAAATTAGAAATGGACATTTCCATTAAAACACAATGAAATGCAAAATTCAAACAAACAAACAAACAAATAAAAACAACAACAAAAAAGTAAATAATTAAATAAATCTTTAAGTGCAATTAAAGACACTACATTTCATGACTTTGTTTCATAACACAATTAAAAAGTACACTTTTTAATAATGTCAAATCTTCTGTGGAAGGCTTTATTTTATTTATTTATTTATTTGCATACCTCCTCGCAGCCAATAGCGTGAGTTTTGGGCGTGGCTACTGTAGCAGGCTGAGCCAGAGGGTGTTTAACCGGTGAGGAAAAAGAAATTCAGATTGAATTACAGAACTGCAAGCAAAATTCGAAGACTTGCCAGCATACACAGAGACAGACAACAGGGTAAAACAAGTGGCAGTGTTTTCAAAAGACGGAAGAATTTATTGGAATGTTTGGATTTCAATCTAAAGCCTAAGAGGAACTTTCAGAGTTTCTTCTCGACAGGTAAGCTAAACATAAAGTTACAAGTATTCTTTACATGTTGTTCCTTTTATTGAAAGTAGCCTACTTTTACCTGTCCCTTTATTAGACCTGTAAGAGCTGTGTTTTGTGATGTTTGAGTTGGAGGAGGCGTGACGTGTGTTTGCAAAGGTTGTTTGAAAACATGCTTTATTTCTGTAGCTCCGCTAGATGACACTAGTAGCTCAGACATATTGAGTTTAAATATGAGCACAGACACACACCCACCATCTTGAGACTTTCTGTCTCATACACTGCCCAGCACTGTCAGCATGTCTCTGTGTTTCCATGTTTCTGCTTAAAATATTTATTTCTGAGATGAAGCCGTCTGCTGATAATCCCACACCTTATTTTTGTTTCTTTATAAACCGCGTTCAGATGTCTGTTAACACGCCATGTTTCCTTGCCAAGTCTGATGGATTTCTGTTTGCTCAAAACTTTGCAAGACAGGACAGGATAATGCATCATCAGTATTCGGAACGTGTGGCACTTCTTTATCGTAATAACGTACAATCTATCAGGTTACACACATTTTAAGTGGTGTGTGGGTGTGTGTGATGAGCTCCTCAGGGTCCAGTGTAAATGTATGTACGTTCCATATGTTCCATATTAAATTCTATGTTTACACCATTTCTGGATTAAAATCATATGGATAATTAATAATAGCCAAACATTTTGAACCACTGGTCAATAAATCTTCTGGTGATGTTCAAATGAATTGTTCAATTTGAAATCCGTCCATTCATATCTACCACTCTGACCCATTGAGATATATGTGGATAGGTGGATATTGTGCCATTGACAGGGTAATCACAGTGATGTGGAAGGATAGCCTCCTCACATGTGACCTTTAACCTTTAGTTATAGCTCAGTTGTCCACCTGGTGTTCATCACTCAGAGGACACTTTAGGTTGTGACTGAGGTTTGTGTTGCCTTCACGTGCTATCGGAAATTTCCTATTTCCCACTTATGAAGTCGTGATTATGAGCTTGTCGTATACGTGCTTTAATGTCAGAAAGAATAAAATGTAGCATCCCATTGGTTGACAATCATTTAAACATTCACCATACATGCAGTCTGTTGACAATGCTGGAATTTCGGTCAAATACATGCTTATTTCACTGCTTATAAAACATACAATATGCTTTGAATGATCGTTCATATCTAGCCTGTAAATACACGAATTAAGCAACAAGACAAAGGGATGTAGTTGTTGTGAGAACAGCATTGACGAGCAATGGTTGTCCACTCCACCACGTTTAAAGTTTATGACCCGCACAACTCGGAAACTCTGGTATCAAAATTATTTCCAAATTTCTTAGTAGTAAATACGACTTGAGAGGCGTTCACGTCTAATTTCCGATTAGGAAACTCGTATTTACGATAATTCCGATAGCACGTGAAGGCAGCATTAGTATTGGTGTAGTCTCTGTGGGTGTTTTTGTTTTTACCTGTGGGAAGAAAAACTAATTTACAGCAAACTTCAAAAGTACTTTATGACAGTGCTCTAAAAAAGAATCTATAAACAAAATCAATAATAGCAACCCCAAAAGTTTTACATGTCAGTCTGTTTGTTTATTTGGCTATTAGGAAAGTAATTTTTCATAGTCCTCATTTTATCAAGGGTATACTGAAGTGCTTGTAAATATTTCAAAGTTTTCTCACAGTTATTACAGCCATATTTTGCAGGAGTAAAAGATGTAATTATGCAATTCCTACGAGTGCAACTGTAAAGTAATAAAGTTTTTACAATTGTCACTCCAGCTGATTACAGCTACCCGCCTTCTGCAATTTGCTTGTATAATCTTAATTAAATGAGATCTGTTTCTACTCAGTAGCAGAGTGAGAGTGAAGGAACATCTCAGGTCAATTTGATAGTGCATTACTGTGCAGAAACTTTTCTTTTCTCTCCCGTATAACCAATGCTGGACTGACCGAGGCACCGATGTGCAATATTATCAGTTTAGACAGGCCTACTTGAGACCAAACACAGAATTCTTATAATATTTTTGTAGTGAAATGTTTATTTAAAGGGATAGTTCACACACAGATGAACATTCTATCATCATTTACTCACTTTCATGCTGTTCCAAACCCGTAAGACTTTGGTTAATCTCCAAAACACAAATTAAGATATATTTAATGAAACCTCAGATGTTTCTGTCCCTCCACTGAAGGTCCAGGTATCAAAACTATCCAAAAGGTGTCAAAAACAAATCCATATGATGAACAAATTTAATTTAGGCTTTTACATTGCATCTATGTGACACACACAAGCTTCCATGTTTGCCAAATGTGATCGTGATGTGCTGTGTTTTTGACTCAATTAAGTAAATTAATTTTCCATTTTATAGCCTAATTGAATTTCACTGTATTTAGATATAAATATATTGCCCATTTAAGTAGCTTTAGTGTGTCTTTTTGTCAATATCGAGTAGTATATAGCTAATTATTTATAAAAACATAGCTTGATGTCTGTTTAACAATTTTAAATCACGAGTAGCATGTAGCTTGGCAAGCTGCAATTTCAGAATAGCTTCCCCAACACTGGTTTATACATGGATTAAGCATCTGAAAACATATTGGATATAATTCCTCCTTTGTCTTGACCAACAGAGGGTCTGAAGAGTGTCAGTGCAGTCATCCACTCTCATCCATTTTGCCACTGAATTGAGTGGGTTGCAGAAGCTCCTCTTCTCTCCTTTTCTCTCCTCTTGTCTCCACTCTTCTCCATACTCACAACAAAACTCTTAATCCTTCTTTCCCAAAGAAAGGAGAGCAAAATAAGCCCAAGCCCACTCATATCTCAGCCAAATATAAATCGAGAGCCAGCAAGGAGAGAAGGGAAACACCCCGGGGGCCTGGGAGAAGCTGTGCTTTAATTTCTCTCCCTTTTGATTATGGGAGGATGTTAGCTTTACTATCAGCCACCTCTAGCTAAGCCTCTGCAGCTGTCTTCCGCCAGTATCGCAAATGCAGAAGGGCCCGTATCTGTAAAGCCTGATATATGGATCTTATTTTTTCTTAAAACCACCCATCTCTCCAATCCCATCTCTTTTTGTGGCAGTTGAAAAGCACCGTATCGTAACTTTCCGTCAAGGTAGACAGTCACGGTGCTGCCTCCCTGCTTTCTTTCACTCACTTGTTTTTATGGCTTGTTCTGTCTCCTCTCTGTCTCTTCTTCTCGATCATTCTCATCTTTCTGTGCTGAACTGATCAAAAAGATTCGGGCTATCCTTCCATGTTTTTTTGATTGATTCCAGTGCAACTCTCATCATTTCCTCTTTCTTTCTCGCTCGCTCTCTCCCTCCCTTACACCCTTTTTTACCTGTCGTAATTTGCTGTCATCTACGCTGACTTTCTCTCTCTCATCTACTTTGGTGCTCTCTCTTCTTTACTTTCCTCTCCTACCTCTCACTCTATCCTCCTTTTATCTTAACCATGAAAAGATATTAGAACAGGGAAAAAAGGGGTGGAGAACGGAACCATCGTCTGTGGGGTGATTTTTTTTCTTTTCTTTTAATAACTACACTGGCTGTGAAGGGTGAGGGGTAATATTTGGAAAGGGAAAGCGATATCTCCAAAAATTATATATATATATTTTTTAATGAACAAATGGGGAAAATCTCCAAAAGAATCAAACAGACAAAAGAATGGACTTCTTTGACAGGGAGAGAACAGGGAAAAGAACTGAAGCAGCTTGATTTAAAATAGTTTTTACAATATGGCTCACCCGAAAATTACAATTCTGTCATCAGTTACTCACCTCCATGTTGTTCTGAAACCCATTTGACTATTTTTTTTGTGAAACACAAAAGAGATTTGAATAAGGTACTGCTCACCCAGGTGAAAAAAGTGCTTCCCTTTCAAGGGAACTTTGAACTGCGTCCTCAAGGGGTTGCTATGGGGAACGCCTCGTCGTGACCCGTGTCTGAAGCATACATTGAAAAAACACCAACAACACGTTGGCCGGCAACAGCCATGACACCACTACCGGTGCGACTATAGTATAAATAGGCGCCGGGAGAACACATCATCCTCTTCTTCGTCTTCACTGACTGTTTTGTTTGAAGCGTGCATTTCTGTGGTAAGAATGATCTCTATTCATATCATTATGGCGAGCACTAGCAAAGCGTTTAGAGGATGTGTGCATCCGTGTCGTCGTTATTTAACATCTGATGACACACACGATCTATGCGTTGTTTGTTTGGGCGAAGAGCACGCACGCAATGTCCCCGAGGGGGCAATCGGCGTGCACTGCGAGCGTTTTTCAATGAAAAAGCTCCGCTCTCGTTTGTCTCTCTTTTCGAGGAAAGAGGGGCAGCCATCTGCTTCCTATGATTCAGGACCCGCCGCTGCTGAGGCACGGAGGAGAATGGGCTCGTGGGGATCGCAGGTGGATCTGGCTGATGAGTTTGAAGAGGGGTTTTCCCTCTCGCGATCGTCGGCTGTGGACGAGAGTGAGCCGCTGGAGGATGATGTTATTTCATTAACATCGTCTGATCCAGGGGCCAGTGCTCTGCTGAGTTCAGCCCAGGAAGAGCAGGAAATGTCTGAGGAGGGCAAAGAAGCTGAGGCTGAGCCTTCCCAATCCTCCTGCCCTGCGTATGATGAGCTTTTGAAAGTTATGGATTGCGCCAAGACGAGGCTTGACTTACCGTAGAAGCAGGCAAAGAAAGTGACGTTGCGAGGTCATCTCGATGAATGTTATCTTTCTGGTCATAACTCTCCAGCTCAGGTGAGCCTTCCTTTCTTTCTGATCTCCATACAGAGATCGAGAAGGAATGGAAGAGGCCGTTTTCCTCACGCATCCATCGATTCCAGCATATGAGTTATGCCAGCATCGAGGTGATGTGCGAAAACGGCTATGAGAAGATGCCCCTATAGAGAGAGAGATGCTGGCCAGCTATCTCTCTATGGGTGAGACCTCCTCTCTTAAGACTCCCTCCTTGCCATCGAAGCCTCTTCAGGATACATCTCGCTTGAATGGCAGGGCATGCGCAGCAGCAGCAGGTCGAGCTGCCGCTTCATTGCACACGATGGGGGTGCTCCAGGCATATCAGGCTGACCTCCTGCTAGACCTGGATAAAGGCGAGGGCCTTTCTCCTGATGAGGTGGCTGAGTTGCGCCGCACCACGGATCTCGCTCTCCGTGCTACTAAGCAGGCCGCCTCTGCTATGGTAGTGATGGAGGGACATCTGTGGGTGAACCTGGCAGATATCAAGAAGAAAGTGGGGCTTTCTTCTCGATGCGCCGGTTTCGCTTTCTGTACTTTTGGTACCTCCGTTGAGACGGTGGTCGAGAAGTTCAGGAGGCGAAGCAGCGCTCCACAAAGGTCCAGCTCTGAGCCCGAACAACCCAGGGGTCCTGGCCCGTCTCGGTTTGAGGATCAGAGACGGGCACAGAAGGCTAGTGTCAAGGCTTACGCTCCTCCCCTGCCTGCAGGTAGGGGTAGGAAGAATCGCAGGTCAAAGGGAGCTAGGCAAAAGACCTAAGGGATGTGATCCAGACAATGTGTCAGCGCTTTTGTCCGGATAAGAGTGATACTTCAGTATCTACTCATTCCTTTGGGGGTTTTACATCAGCCCTTATCTTCCCATTCCTAATTCCCCTGTAACCACCATCTCTCCACCTGACCGAGGTTATGTGGGAACTTCCTGCATTACACTCTTCTATGCTGGACCTATGATGTTTGGTTGGTTCTATGGCTTCATAGTGACCACCTTACTGATGGTC
>NW_015505419.1:277021-295728 GCF_001515645.1 Sinocyclocheilus grahami | reverse complement strand
TATATATATATATATATATATATATATATATATATGTGTGTGTGTATTTAATGCGCTGGTGGTTGTGTGTATAATCCATCTGCTAGCTTTCTTTGCAGTGTTTTTCAGGGACATGTGTGAATCTGTCCTTTTTCTAGGGTAGGTCCTCGGTAAGCACCCCCTCTGCTGGATTCAGAAACCGGATGCTTGACTTGCAGTGTTTACTTCACTTGTCGATATGATGTCCAGTCGGTATGATAGCCTGGTTTCGGCTTCATGCTTCCTGAATCATGCGGCCAGGTCACAGGCTTCTGCGTGAGCCTTCCTGATCATCAGGCCCCCGGCACGGCGCTGCAGAATTTCCTGGACGTCCGGGTTGGCTTATGCTTTCAGGCTGCCCTGTCTGGTATACCGTATCTAGGTCGCTCTGAGGGGCTTCCTAGTCACCAGGATATCCCCTCTTGCTGAGGCATTGAGTGGGAAGTATAGGTGGCATTTGCGAGAACCTTCTTGTGTAATGCTGTCTCAGGCAGTGCTCCACTCGCCTTAGAGTGTTGTATTTGAGCTTGCCTCTCCCGTTTGGCTCAGTACTTCCCTGTGAACAGATGCTTGGAAAAAATCCATACTATGGTAAGTGCACACATTAAGCTTTGAATGATGTGTTCTCCCGGCGCCTATTTATACTATAGTCGCACCGGTAGAGACGTCATGGCTGTCACCGGCCAACGTGTTGTTGGTGATTTTTCAATGTATGCTTCAGACACGGGTCACAACGAGGCGTTCCCCATAGCGACCCCTTGAGGACGCAGTGTCTCGTTCCCTACTCAGGGAACCATGGTTACATACGTAACCTGAGACGATTTCCATGCTTCCAATGTACTTATAGTGCTCTATTTTCCCAAATTAATTTTGTACTTAATATAGCCTACTAAAAGTTATTCTTTAGTACTTCTTAAGATAAACTTTAGATAATCGAAGTGTACTCAACTGTGCTATTTTGGACACCATGAATATAAACTAAAATGATTTTAACATACTATCTCTGTATTTAAAAAATATGATTTACCGTAGTTACCACTTGTAGTACACTAGAGCCCATCTTTCATACATTAGTACACTCAAGTGTACTACAAGTGGTAGCTAAATACATAAGAAGAGAAGAGAAGGAGAAAGCGATAAAACCTCAGGGCACAGAGAGAGGAAAGAGATTTTCTTAAATGGAGGGGAAAAGGAGGAGGTTGAGAATCATTCTGTCCATTTAGCTGAACTCCATGTTAATGAGGGAGTTGGAAAGCGGTGGAAGGAGAGGGAGCGCCAGCCTAGGAAAGCAGCAGGGATCTCATGTTTAATTTAGATAATATGTGCATATTAATGAACGAATGCAAATTTGTGTGAAAAATAATCATCTAAGGGCAAGAACGCTAATATTTTGAGGTGTAGGAAATGCAAGGATTGAGGTGTATGAGTGTTTTCAGGTCTAGATATAATCTAAGATTTGCAGTGCTGTAAAGTGTGAGGTTATGAGGTATAATTAAAATATAAATACAGTATAGTCCATACACTAAAAACCCCCAATCAAGCAGGTTGTGGGGTTTTTTTTCTCAACAAAACCAGATCGTTGTACCCTTCTCTATCCAGTAGGGGTCTGTATTGTACCATAGTATGAAGGTTACAGGCGGCGAAGTCCGGCTTGATCCTGCTGCTGCAGCAAACACACTTCCATTGTTCTTCGCAGATAAGACATAAAGAGAGCGTTGCAGCAAAATGATGGGTTGTATGTCACAGCATGTGTGTGAATATGTATGCAGACGAAGAATTATCGTCTTTGTGTGTTGGCATAATGGTTATTTGATTTTGCTTTCTTTAGATGAACACAGATATCGGTATCAGTTGGACCATTTTGGTGTGAATGATACTGCTAGAACAACTACTTTCATCAGAGGAACATGAATGGAAAGCAGACACACATTGTGTTTGTATGTATTTGTTTGTTTCAGGTAGATTTACCCTCCACCACATGGACTCTGTTGCTTTGATTCCCCTGTTCTCCCACACACAGACAGGTCTAGGACTTCCGTGTGTTCGTTTGCCCAATGTGCGGGGAAACGTTTGTGCACGTATAAGTGAGATGATTTCTGTTCATTGCTGTTTGTCAGAAAGAGAAAGGTGGGAAGGACGGCAGCCCTCAGTAACGCTCATTGATTCTTGCTTTAAAAGAGACAGCTAGCTTAACTATTCCACCAGCCTAGGAAAGCAGCAGGGATCTCATGTTTAATTTAGATAATATGTGCATATTAATGAACGAATGCAAATTTGTGTGAAAAATAATCATCTAAGGGCAAGAACGCTAATATTTTGAGGTGCAGGAAATGCAAGGATTGAGGTGTATGAGTGTTTTCAGGTCTAGATATAATCTAAGATTTGCAGTGCTGTAAAGTGTGAGGTTATGAGGTATAATTAAAATATAAATACAGTATAGTCCATACACTAAAAACCCCCAATCAAGCAGGTTGTGGGGGTTTTTTTCTCAACAAAACCAGATCGTTGTACCCTTCTCTATCCAGTAGGGGTCTGTATTGTACCATAGTATGAAGGTTACAGGCGGCGAAGTCCGGCTTGATCCTGCTGCTGCAGCAAACACACTTCCATTGTTCTTCGCAGATAAGACATAAAGAGAGCGTTGCAGCAAAATGATGGGTTGTATGTCACAGCATGTGTGTGAATATGTATGCAGACGAAGAATTATCGTCTTTGTGTGTTGGCATAATGGTTATTTGATTTTGCTTTCTTTAGATGAACACAGATATCGGTATCAGTTGGACCATTTTGGTGTGAATGATACTGCTAGAACAACTACTTTCATCAGAGGAACATGAATGGAAAGCAGACACACATTGTGTTGGTATGTATTTGTTTGTTTCAGGTAGATTTACCCTTCACCACATGGACTCTGTTGCTTTGATTCCCCTGTTCTCCCACACACAGACAGGTCTAGGACTTCCGTGTGTTCGTTTGCCCAATGTGCGGGGAAACGTTTGTGCACGTATAAGTGAGATGATTTCTGTTCATTGCTGTTTGTCAGAAAGAGAAAGGTGGGAAGGACGGCAGCCCTCAGTAATGCTCATTGATTCTTGCTTTAAAAGAGACAGCTAGCTTAACTATTCCCTCAGCTGTTCAGGCTGAATAAAACATAATCGTTGATGGACCTTCAGGGAAACCCGCTCCAGATACGGCTTATAGAGGGACCAAAACAAACTTGTAGCTCAGTGCACAGGACGGACATTATCTGAGCCGAGCGACAGAAAGATAGAGATGGCGGATAAAAAACAAAAGAGGAAAACGTCTGCGGAACAAAACTAGGCTTAAGGCAAATCACATACCCCACCTTTAACATAAGAGTCTTCATTTTCTCCCTGCATCTAAAACACTGAGGACACAGTGGATTACTTTGACTTTTCAAGGTAATGCACCTCAAAATATAACTAAATATGCTTATGGCTGCGCAAATCCTTTCACTCCAGACTGTTTTGTTAATGTCATGTCATTATAGTGCTTAGCTAACGTTTTAACCGTATTTGTGTGCGTACATATCAAAGTATTTTAAGTGCTGTGATGCACTGGTGAGATTAGTTCACGCCACGCTGTCCATTTGGTAGCGCTAGCGAACACGTCCTCCCTGCATTGTCAAGTTAGTCGTGTGGCTCGGTCCATTGAGCCACACCGATGACAGGTCAGTGTGGCACAAGCTCTGTAACATCTCGCTTTTTCGTCCCACTTTTGGTGTGTTTGGCTTCCCATATGGATGGCTGAACACCGGTTCTCTTCCTCTCAGTCGTGTTGCTTCTACCGACTGTTTATTGCTGTAGGTATGCAAAGCAGAGATGTACACTATGCCCTCTTCTGAAGACGGGCAGGAATATGCAGCTCATTTGCATTTAAAGTGATACACACCAAAACAGCTCTTTTTTTAGACAAACCCAAAAGTGACATTTTCCAGATGTTATAATAAATGATTTGTGGGGTATTTTGAGCTGAAACTTCACAGACACATTCTGGGGACACCCAAGACCAATATTACATCTTGTAAAAAGCCCTCAAAACGCAGGAAACAACAGTGAGAAGTAGTAAGCTTTGCGTCTCATGTAGAGTGGATGAATGAATTAATTTCTTTATGTATAAACTTATTAGATTGTAGGTTCATTTGGAGAACACACTACACAAAAGAATCAAAGAATAATGTAAATCCCTGTAAAGCTTGAGATCATTCGTGCCGTTAAAACAAAATAATGCATATGGATACAATATGTATGAAACTAATAAAACTAAATTGAACAACAATAACATATTTTTTCTCATTAATCATTTCATTTCATTAATCAGGGACCTTTAATTTCTCAAAAAAGCTAATTTCAGCTAAAGACTTCTGTTCGACTAGATTCACCCTGAAGCCTTGCATCTTCGGATGCGGAACATTACAAAAAATACTGTGCACACCGCCACGCAAAATGAGGTCACGCACTCAAAGCGAACTTCCAGCAATACCACTATGATGTAATATTTGTCGCGCGCACCCAAGTGAATTTGCGGACACGTCAAGTATAAATCAGCCTTAATCCAGCACCAGTCAATCTGGTTAACACGACAATATAGTAGATGGCTGTATTGCAGTTTAACGCTGGTTGCCACCCATCATAAAATGGAAAAAAGGAAGATGGTTAAGACGCATTGGGCCTCATTTATCAATCTAACATTCATGAAACATTCATATGCCGCCAATCTCATTGTACGAATGATCGTATGTTGATAAATGTGGCGGCTGAAAACAATTGTCATTTGAATATCACGCCCCTAAAAACACTCTGGTTTAGAAGCCTCGCCCCTAGAGTTTACGACAAGGAGAAACAAAACCCGGCCAAAAAGAGGAAGTAATCTCATGAAAGGGAAATTGATTTTAGGTACTCCAAAACAGCCGTTAACCTTGTAACTGCAAACAATTACATAATTTTTTTTATGTATATTAAATACCGGTAAATATAAGGAAACCGTTACAAACATAAACATTGTTTAGCCTATTTAGTTCCTTTCAGTCCACAAAAAATCCTTTATATTTAACGATAATACTGAACAAGAATGACAAAATAAGCAGCTATAAAATTATATATTAAACTATTATATATATATATAAATCACGCTCTAATCTAGTGGCATTAATTAGCTATTAATTAGCTATAAACAGCACAAACATCAAGCAAAGCTGAAATGGCATTGCGCTCACGAGCCTCTCTCATTCGACAAGAATCCAAATGTTTCCATTTTTGACATATTTGTATTATTTGGTTGTTAAACTATTATTTATTATGTAGCCTAAACATGGCTTTATACTTCACTCTTGTTCCAATATTCGCGTAAAATCCTTCACATGCGTGGAAATGTTTGTTTGGGCACTGCACGCTGATTCCGCAGCGGACCTTTTAAAATAAACAGTGTAACTTTTATATTTGGTTGACTGCATTATAGTTTGATGATGAATAGCTGAAATTCTACAGTATCTCTTAAATGCAGTACCATATTCAAACTTGTGTCATTGTGATAGGTAACACAACATTGGAGAACCAATGGCTTTTGGCATTAATGATGTCAAACCTGGTGCGATGTTTAAAGGTACCATTTTTTTGAATTGTGATTTGTTCCTCATGCATAGTTATTATGACGCATTTTCCACTTCTTAACTCTTCTTGATGCTCATTCTTTTCTTTTTCTATTTGTGGAGTTATAATGACAGAAAAAAAGTGCAGCAGGTTCATATAATCTAGTCGTTCACAAAGAAAAGAACATTTAAATAGCTGCCTGCTTCATTCCATCTGAGAACTCCTCGGACATAAAGATGTTTTGTATAGGCATGTCCAGGAAAGAACATTTTAGCTTGAGTCATCCTACAGACAATGCGTTTCTTTTCTACATATGTAGGCCTCTTTTTCACATTCTTTGCCTTTATTTAATTTTTTAAAATTTTTTGATACCATTGCTATTTTATTAGTCACTTTTTCCAGTATAATGCAGAATACAGTCAGTCTAATACAGATATGTTCATTGATACATTGTAATGATGGTTGCACTTATTTTCCATTTTTATTCCAAATTCGGTTCCAAATGATTTATTCCAAAAATATATTTTTTGACCATTAACAAGGTAGCCAAAATATCATCATTATATCCAATATATATCACAAATACAGAATATTATTAATATAATTATTACAATAATAATAATAATAATATTTAACATAAAATATAAATATATAAAATATATAATATAAAATATAAAATATATTTTTGTATTTGTATATTATTAACCTTTTAAACAGTATAGCACAATTGTCTTCATAGTACATAAAATACAGACCATAACAGTAATTAAAATAGACAAAAGCAATACAACAAATTGAAATATAACACATTAAATCCAAACATTTAATCTTAAAACAAACTGGGCATAAAAAGGTTTGACTAACAACCTACTACCAGATATCTGTAAATGCAAATCTGTAAAATGGTTTTTAAATATGACTTCAAATGAAAAATAGACTCGGCAGATCTGATATCCCCAGGAGGCAGTACTTTCTTGCATCTCACGTTCTCTTTCATTTTTCTTGATTATAAAAAAAAATAAAAAATCTCTTCTGACGGGACAAAGCTTACACTCAGGGAATGATAACTGCTAAATGCTATGTTTCACAGATACATCATTTTCGGCATCAGTGCTTAATTAGTAAATAGAGTCTCCTGAGCTGTTCTTACAAAGGTGTGAGCAAATTTGCTATGCTGTATCTATAAGCACAAGCAGCTTAGACCGGTCTCACTGCTGTGGTTGTGTGCGCTAAAGTAGAACTTCTTTTTTTACGATGCATTAAACATTGATGTGTCCAGCATTGTGTATAGGGCAGCTGATGTGGAGTCTATGGAAATAGGTCCCAGGGTGCCAGGAATATGTAGCTGTACTCCCTCAAGTAAATCCAGATATTCAGTTCAGCTTCTCCCATGTGCATGCTGGAATGAGATTTTAATGAAATCTACTGAGTGATACAGTCATTTCAAATAAACGTGGCTGAAAAAAATATTCATGTCATCATTTGTCTGCAACGGTGGTCACTCGCGGTATCACATTTGGAAATTCAACGGCTTGCACACACATCCCTATCATTATACAACCAGCCTATCATTATGCAACCCACTTTTCCCTCTGTTCCCCAGGGGTGATTCCTCCTGCTGTTGGCCCACCTCCCCGTTTCTCTTTCCCAGCTCAGAGCACAGTGATGGGGAAGAGAGAGCAGCAGCCGTCCTGCTGATTCTGGGCACTGGCTAGAACCATGAGAGGGCTCCTGGTGGACTTGAGCACTGAGGAGAAGTCTTTGAGGTAAGCAAAGGAAACCGACCTCGGCGAGACACCTGTTGAAAAAGTGCTCTCCATGATTTGGATTTTAAATACTTTCAACCAGAAAAATGCCATACAAATTATTGCAGTGGGAGGTAATTATCATACTTGCATATAAATAGCAGAATACTGCAGTCAGCAGGTTGCAAATCAAGCCCTGCGGAGTGGTTTTTATTTTGGATTAAGGACTGGATGACTGTACTATATCATGCTTACTAGCTACTTAGATACATAAATAAATGAACACATAGATAAATGGGAATGACATATTGATTAAAGTTTAAAGACCTTTATCATGTGAAAAGAAATACACAGAAGTAATACAAGAGGCATAAAACTTGCACTGTCTTAGAGAATGGTTTGCAGGGGCAATCTAATAAACAGTTTATTGGTCATAATTTTACATAAAATATTTAAAGTTGGCATTAAGTGAAAATTCACCTTATCTATTTTCTTTTTATTGATATGAACGATTCATTTTACTTTTTTTTTTGACCTTGTAATTTTTCATTAAAATATAACTCTATAAATATAATAGACTTATCTCATATTCAGATCTGCCTCCATCCAATCAACATCCATTAAACTGAACCCCTTAATAATCATATTCATCGTATGCCAATGTATGGAAGAAAAGACCAGTCGCTGCTATCGTTACATCCCAACCGCAAAGTGCCATGTTGATTGACCAATGGTACACAAATAATCCACAGAATAGTTTGTTTGTCAGACTTAAGCCAAGATAATTTTATTGGAATAGTAGGCCTATACTAATAGTGCACTGTGAAAGGTAATACAATAAACTAGATCTTCTTATAGGTATACAATGCTCAAGTTTCTATACTGAATAGTAAAATTGAGTTTTTCGAAATGGAAAGCCTCATCTGCTGCTCATCCTAATGGCATGAGTTAAGTGTGTATTTCCTCAATACATCTGAACAAAAATGGGGAAAGCCATTTACTGGCACTGATGCAAACAGGTGCTGTGAATGAGATTTGCTGAGGCTTTGACGCAAAATGCAGCCCTTAAAAGAAACATAGACAGATACAACAGCCATGAACCGTCTAATAAATGTAAATCATTATACCAGTGGAAAAACATAAAAACAAAATGAACAGGGGAAATTGAATGGGAGAGGGTATGTGTGTGTGTGTGTGTGTTTGAGAGAGAGAGAGAGAGAGATAGAGAGGGAGGGAGAGCAAGCAATCTAGCGGAGACATATTTCCCTTTATCGGCTCAAACTGACACAACTGGTTCCGCCAGATTTAGATATTAATTCCAGTGGCGGCGAATACAAAATAAATCCCTCTGCTAATCGCGCCATGAGAGACATGCCGGTAAAAGTTTTTGTGTAAATTACCAAAAGATTAGTGCTGTGACTTCAGTTTTATCTTCTGAGTAAAGAAGGGAGAGAGAGATTCCTCAATTTATGCTATAAGACTACTCGTTCTTTTCACTCTGCACCCCCTCCCCTCCTCTGTCTCCTCTTTTGAAATTGCTTCATATATCTGGCAAGCCAGTCTAAGTCCTGTTTTCTGGCACCAACTGATAGTGGACATTGTTTTTAAGATTCTTTAACACCCAGATGTACAGTTTTGACCAGTCTGTGATCAGTGTCATGTTCTGAGCAAGCCGTACCTACAGTTCTTCGGGGATTATACAGCATTAGGGGTATTACTAGTCTGTTGAACGAAACCAAAGCATTTTACCATGGAGAACTGTATCTCTTGTCTGTGCTCTTCAGTTAATAGCATTGCTCTGTTTCAACAGCACTCTAAAAGCAAAGACTTAAAATACTTCCATTTAAAAAAATACAATAAATTCACAGTAAAAAAAATAAGAAATCAATAGACATCTAGTGAGGCCAGCCGCTAAGCAGTCGAAATGGACTCAATTTTACAATAGAGAATAACTTGGTGTTTTGTGAATTTGGAGTTCAGGACCTCTGGCTTAATAGCAACCATGAAAAATTACACGTTAAACTCTTTGTTGGTACGCTTGCTCTTTCTTGACTTATTTCCTGCCGACTTCAGTGGGAGACAACTATTGCCTGGTGACTCATACACATCGGTTAAAGGCATATTGATTCAGAAAGAGATGAGAGTGAGCGAGTGAACTGCTCAGCAGGCCCGTAACATTAGGAGTCCGCACATTTGTTCATGTACAGCAGGTGTTTATGAAGCAGGGAATGAATAGACTTCATGAAGTGACAGTTTAATGCAGAGACTATTCATTCATTGTATAGTTATCTCGTAAAATTGTAGTTCTGGGCAGAGATGATAATCCAACTCTTCCTCCTGAGCATTGAAATACATTTATCCATTATGTGATTGAGTGTAAAGCTGTGCTTTGCCTCCATGTTGTTAGGGGCAGCTTTAGACTTTTAGTTTTTTTTAATTCTACAAATGAACCCTGAACTTGTACAACTGCTTTAAAAGTTAGAGAACCACCATTTATTTGCTGTTAAAAAATGTAATGAAATTCTTCCGTACAGTTAATTGATGTCAGTTATGTGCGTCTTTTTGTTTAAAGTAATAATGGGGACAATAAAGAGGTATTTGAATCTCATAAAATTCTAAAATGAGTATGTAAATAAATTAATAAATAAAAAAGACACTTGCTGCGTTTACATGGACCCTACTAATCCGATCGTAATAGGACTAGAAGCACAATCAGTATAAAAAAGTCACATGTAAACACGTCAGTCAACAATGAAATTTAACCAACCATACTCTAGTGGTTTTTCATCTTCACAAGTCTTTCACAGAGTTTTGTGAAACCACACACCGGTGCCAAGGTGTGTGGTTGTTTTTCACGGTCATTTAGTACTATTAATTTAGATTTACAGAAGGAGAATATTTTTCAGAATGCACTGAAAACTACAATAACACACTGTACACAGCCATATACGGTAAGAAACCTGAGAAACAGTTATAATACTGTGAAAACAAAAATGGTTTACAGTGATGCTGTTTGCTAGCTTTGACTAGTACGCTCTCTGACCAGCCAATCAAAGGGCGAGAAAATGCTGACGTTATCGTAAGCCTGCTAGATGGCTCTGGTGCTGCCAACTCGAAATCTGATTGGTTAAAGCAACGGTTTCTTTGCCATTTGTTATAAGCTACAGATGCCTGCACTGTTGATTCCGAAGGCCTTAGGCAGATTTCTTTGACACTGGCAACACGATTGCTAACATATGATTGGATAAAAGCTCTAATAAAAACACACTACTGGAAGCAGCGCAACCAAGAGAAAAGCTATGAAATTAAGAGAATAGACTACTGGAGATCATTTAATACACATTCATGGAAAAATATAGTAAAACTAAGTCAGTGATTCTGATAGTGTTTGCCCTGACGGCCCACCACTGATCATCAGGATTGAGGACACAGTTGTATTTATAATTATTTCACTGGAAAGGATAGCAAGACAGAAAAAGTGATATAGACATAGTGACCTAAGTGACCACAGTAGAACATTAATATTGACTAATTCGAGCGATATAATGTGTTATATCCATTATACATATTACCAAAATGAGTACTGTTCACCAATTAGGCATGCTTGCTTGGTATTAGATACATACATGTCGTAAGTTATTTCTCCCTAGTGAAATAATGTCTGTGGTGGCAATGCTTTCAAAATGCTGGTCCATGAATCCTTACCTACAATCAGCCAGCATTCACTCTGAAATACACTCAAAATCAAGAAACAATCATTGTAAGAAAGTCCAACTGTGGTGTAAGAGCAACAAGAAATGGGCCCCATGTGGATTTGTCTCATCTGTTGACATGACACCCACTCTTCATAACCTCAGGAAGGCCGAGAGCTTTTTATCCATCCCAGTGGACCCACCCATGAAATGTTCATTTGCAAATCATCCCTTTTACAATTTGAATAGCTTTGATGTTTGATAGCTCCCTCTCTCTTTTTCCACCAGCATCTCGTTCTCTTCCTTGAGACGTTCCCATGTGGGCGTAACAGCGTCAACCTCCTCTCAAAGTCTTTTCTCGTATTGACTCTATCACTTCCTAAAACCATCTCTCTTTTTGCTTTCTCTCTCTCTCTCTTTCTCATTTCTCCTCAATTCCATTTATTTCATTTGCAGTTTTAACAAGCTTGCTTATGTGCCCCACGATCCAAGTAATTTATGGAGATAGCGGTGCTGGCAAAGCCCCTAGTGATCTGGAGTCCCACTGATGTGGTAAACGTTCTCCATGGCTGTCAGAACTTGAATGAGAGCTATAAGAGGACTGGGATAGGGGACCAGCAGGTAAGACAGATGTGTCAGTGTGTGTGTTATGAAGTGGAGACAGTGGGAGGGACATTGTGCTAAAGCAGAATCAAACAATGCATGAAACTTGACTTCACATATGCATTTTGTTTTTGTTAAATACACCACAGGATTTGTTTAAAATAACTATAGACATAGTGGTGTAAAAATACACTGAGGTTATTCTCATATGCACTGCTTGTTTCTTACATTTCGTAAGCTGTAAATTATATTTCCATGCATTATTCATATTACAAATGGCTGACATTCACTTTACAAAAGGAAAAAACAAATTAAATTAAAATTATGTTTTTAGCTTTTTAAAATCATAGTTTATGCTAATAATATATATTTTCTTTCTAACTGATCATTTTCTTTCTAAAAAAGTCAATTAAAACCTAAAGGGTATGCTTCAGTTCAACCTTTTTCCATTTCTAAATCATACTTGTGTTTACAAGAAATTAGTGGAGAAAATTAAGATGGATATGAATTTGTTCGTTTCTGGAATGAGGAGTGCGAGAATTTGCATTCTGAGAATTATATTACTAACCCAAACCTCAGCCCTAGATTGAATTGTAACATCTTGAAAAAGAAATTTGCTAGCTGGCTAACACTGGAATAATTAATTGGTGTCTTACTGTTAGCTACAGAGAGCTGGAGAATTTTTTTTTAGTGGGTAACAAGTTGGCAACAGAGTTTTTTCAGGAAGAGAGTAATGCTGAATAAAAATAAGCAATGCGATGCTACCTGAAGGAAAGATATTAGACAATGTTTAGCTAATCAGTGAGTCTTCAGAATTAATGATCTAAAGCAGCAATGTTCAATTAAACTTCTAAGAGGTTCAGTTTCTAAATTTCCTTCTCAGCTTCGGTCAAAACAATCATATCTCACATTGTTTCAGGAATCATTATGTTGTATGTCTATAATGAAAAAGCAGTGTGCATTTCAGGAATACTTACTGCACAAATAACATTCATTGATTATAGGAAAATATCAATATTATATAATTGATTTCTGCATCAGGGGACCGCAGGTAATAAGAAATCAGAATAATACTTATATTCAGACCAACTGATCAATTATGAGGGTGATTAATTTTATTCAGCAGTTCAATAAAGAAGAAATTAAGTTCTAAACACAAGTTTGTGAGGAACCAATCAAACCGAGTCTGAGGAAAAAGCCCTTCTTTTCAGGACAGCAAACTAAAAACACAACAATATTAATGTAGACTGGATGGGCAGGTGAACTTGTGAAGTCAGTAATTAGAAACAATATTCCCAGTCAGTTTATGTTTTTTGTTTTACGCTGCCAAATAATTAAATGAATCCAAAACACAATCCAAACAACACAGTAGGGTTATTTCATTCTTAAAGGGGTCATATGATGCGATTTCAATTTTTCCTTTCTCTTTGGAGTGTTACAAGCTCTTGGTGCATAAAGAAGATCTGTAAAGTTGCAAAGACTAAAGTCTCAAATCCAAAGAGATATTCTTTAGGATAATCGCTAAACAATACTCGGCCGTGGAATGGGATCAGAGTGAGCGTTAAATAGGGGATGTGTGAGTGATAACAGCTGTGTGCAATCAGTGCTGTGCAATCAACTGTGTGTGTCATCAGTGCAGTGGATGATGGGATATGTAGTCCGGGGTGATATGCAACAGTGTGTAGTGCGAGAGTCCATGAAATGGGAAGGGTGACCTCTGATGGCTAGCAGACGGAAGTTCATGGACCGGATACGTGACAGAGCCCCGCCCCCCAAGGAGCGGCTTCCAGACGCTCCAAACACTTTTATGATTCCGGAGGGCGGTGGAGTGGAGGCGGAACAGGGGGAGGGATGGAGGACCAGGTTCACATGGAAGTGGACAGACCAGGAACTGAGGCAGGACCAGCGGAGCAGAGAGCCAGGGCCAGACAGCAGACCACCACGGCAGGACAGAAGACCACCACGGCCGAGCAGAAGACCGCCACGGCGGAGCAGAGAACCACCACGGTGGAGCAGAGGACCACCAGAGCCAGACAGACCACCACGGCGGAGCAGAAGGAACAGGAAACCCCCTGGTGAACCACACCGATCAGGAGACCATGGCGGAGACTGTAATAACGAAAAAGCAGAGACAGACAACACAGACAGAACATTGGGGTTGACAGATAAGGCTGGGTGTTCAGAGGCAGCCTCCTTGGTTGGGTCGGGACAGGACAAAAGTTCACAAACGACCTCCTTAACCATGACAGGACAGGATGAGGATTCCCTGACGGCCTCTATAGCTGTGACAGGACGAGCAGGGAGTTCACAAACAGCCTCTATGGCCGTGACAGGACGAGCAGAGAGTTCATAGACAGAAGTGGGATACTACTGACACCTCTGGAGGTTCTGCAGTGAATGCCGCCACCTCTGGAGGTTCTACGGTAATACCAGCAGGAAACAGGGAGAGTTAATTAATATTCCGTTTAACAGTATCGGTACAGAGTTTAGCAACGGTCCCTTCGACCATGACAGGACGAGCTGAAAGTGCATTGTGGGCGCCACCACCATACCAGGAGCCGAAGCGAGCACTGCCGCCTTGGGAGGTTCTGCAGCCTCAGCCGCCACCTCTGGAGGACCTGGAGAGAGCACCACCATCTCAGGAGGTTCAGTGGTAGTGTACACAGCCCAAACACACCAAAAAGCGATCCCCATCAAGAGAAACGCTTCAGACAGGGGAATCAGTTGAGGAACAGTAGGGCTAAAGTGAGTGGGTTTGGGGATACCAGCTGCGCGTGCAGACACCAGCGGTGCATCCCTCACACTGGATACCAGACTGGGATACCGAAGGACTGACCTTGATAATCTGGGTGCAACAGACAGGATGTGACGTGACTCTGGATGATCAGATGTGAAGTGACATGACTCTGGATGATCAGCTGTGAGGTGACGTGACTCTGGGTGATCAGCTGTGATGTGACGTGACTCTGGACGATCAGCTGAGACGTGAAGAAACTCTAGACAAACAGCTGAGACATGACAAGGCTCTGGATGAACAGCTGAGATGTGACGAGGCTCTGGCAGATCAGCTGAGACTTGACTTGACTCATGAAGATCAGCTGTGACTAGACTTGACTCCTGACGATCAACTGTGACTTGACTTGCCTCATGAAGATCAGCTGAGACTTGACTTGACTCATGAAGATCAGCTGTGACTAGACTTGACTCCTGACGATCAACTGTGACTTGACTTGCCTCATGAAGATCAGCTGAGACTTGACTTGACTCATGAAGATCAGCTGTGACTAGACTTGACTCCTGACGATCAACTGTGACTTGACTTGCCTCATGAAGATCAGCTGAGACTTGACTTGACTCATGAAGATCAGCTGTGACTAGACTTGACTCCTGACGATCAACTGTGACTTGACTTGCCTCATGAAGATCAGCTGAGACTTGACTTGACTCATGAAGATCAGCTGTGACTAGACTTGACTCCTGACGATCAACTGTGACTTGATTTGCCTCACGAAGATCAGCTGTGGTTAGACTTGACTCACGTTTGGCAGCTGTGACATAACAGGGCGCTGTTGTGTCCGCAATTTTGCGATCGGGCTCCGCTGTCGCCGCCATCTTGTGAGCGTGTTCTAGAGCAGCCACCATAACATGAGTGAATTCGGGGTTGCGTTTCTCCGCGATATCCACAGTGAATGCTGAACCAATAGACAATAGGGCATAGTCCATAAAATCACGTGGAGACGAGCGAGGACCCTCAGAGATCACTCGTGATTTTACTGGTTGGTTAAGGCCACTATAAAAGAAGTCAATTAAAAGGCAGTCCGGTAATTCTGAGCCTGTAGCTAAATCCAAATATTCCGTGATATCTAAAACAGCTTTGTGCAGAAAAATGGTATATGATTCCTCAGGTCTGAATGATCCTCAATTACAAAAACGTTTTGGTGGAAGTTATTACTGCCAAAGGAGGGTCAATCAGTTCGTAAATACACCCAAGGGCTTACATGCTTTTTCCACTTGTGGAAGATGATCTGTTGTTGAAGACCAGATCAAATTTAATAGCAATTTAAACAAAAATCCAACTCTATGTTGTGTATTTTAGCAAAAATGCCAAGTTGCATTGACCAAAACTTGACAGTTTTCCACAATAAGGCCATCTTCATCAAAACGTCATCTTAAACAAGTTGAAATTTAAAATACTTGAAGGTTACATGAGCAAAACTCTCAGTGTTGATTTCTGATGAGCTCTTTGGGTGGTGCCACCTGCTTGCAGCTCTCCAATTCCTGCTCATACAGCTAATTACAGTGAACTGACAGCATCTGTGTTCATTACCTACATCCCCCCGCTGAGCTAAAGACACGCTGTGACCCAATACACCGTGGGGGTCCGCAGTCGGAGAATATATGCACCCCAAACAATGAGCTAGATGAGAAAAACTTAAAGTATGCAATGAGATGATAATGAACGGGGTTGTGTTTACAGTGTTTCTGTTGGATTTGGCATCAAGTATGTGAAAGCTGTTTTGAAAGATGTTGTGAGGATGGGGATCTGAGGGAGGGTGATGCTTTGCCTGTGTAATGACAGAGTGAGGACTGCGGCTGCAGGTGGTCGCGTCCAATATTTACACAACACGTGATATCGTGAACATTTGTGTTTAAATGTGTGCTTAGTGTCTGTTTATGCATATGACAGGATGAAGTATTGCTCCGTCTTTTTTTCTTCTTCGTAGACTCAGGATAAAGTTCATACTCATAAAACTAAAAGCAAAATTCTCTGATCTTTTTCTCTTGTTATTTTCAAAATTACACCATCATTGAGGGGAAACGGTTGCTCTCAGGAAATCACAGTGGCAGTATGTCTTTGTTCCATTTCCTTGAACTGGAGGAGTAATTTTGAAATTGAAGAAATGTCCTGAGAGTTTGTGATTTTATTTTCAGTTTCTGCTGTACAATCTTTATCACAACTGACAGCTAAAATTTATGGTTTTATTCAGACAATAATCAAAAGCTGTATGTAAGATATACCTTATCTTGACCATGACACTAGAAATGCAAAAATGTTATAACTTTTGCACATTATGAAGAACTTCATATCAACTGGTTTTATGTGACAGATTTTTAATTGCATTTATTTGTTTTTTAACCATTAAGTTGAATATCTGACATGATCCCTTCCATGTAAAAACCTACTGTGCATTTGTACTTTTCCTCCATATTCTACTTTAATGGTCTTTAACACAAAACAAGCAGCATAAAGCGTACATTGCTTACTTTCAAATGTCTAATGATGCCCCACGGGTTGAACACGATTTCAAAGCTGACATGCATTGAGTTTGGTCCAAAGATGTCTTTGTGTGTGTGGGAGTGAATGTGGAGAAACATCTGCAAGTTTAGCAGAAGTAAAATGCCTGCAAACGTATGTGTTTATGAAGCATAAGGTGCTAATTTGTAACTGACATCTGACATCTTTTTCTCTATGTTGTTATTCTTGTGAAATTGTGTTTATCTGTGTGTGTGTGTGTGTTTTCTTCCTCCTTCTTTTAATTAATCATATCTAAAGGCTGGAAATAAGTATTTTTAATTCTGTATTTATGAGAGGTCTTTAGAGTAATTCTGTTCACAATTGAATAAAAATGAAGCAAGTGCTTGCCCAAGGCATATTTAATGACTACTGTTATTGCAGAAATTACCTGGAGTTGAACTGAATTGCTCTCCCTATGTTAATGACACAATGGGTGTGGGAAAGGGGAATTAAAGTAAATGTAAATCAATATGGCTGTTCAGTGACTGAACGGGCTGTCAAGTAAAGAGTTAAGTCAGGCCTACACTACACACTGTCTAAACACTCACTAATGCAGCACCAGTTGATGGCTTGATTTACATAACCTGTGATGAGCGGGAAATAGATTCGAGGAGGGATGGATGAGGGAAATTAAGTAATTATCCTTTCAAGTGTAATTTCCAGAGTTGCTGGATATTAACCTATGCAAATTAATTCTCCCCCAAATCCCACTGAGAACCTCAGGTGATTCAGCTAATGGGAACTTGCTAGTCCTGGCATGAGTAACTATATATATAATGGTCTGTTCTGTCCATCTATCTTTCTAAGTCTTCCTGTCCATCCAGGCATTTGTCTAACAGTTACAGAGAGTTAATCCGCAGATTTCTGACAGGTTGGTTTATATGATCAGTGCCAGTAGGATGAACACTGTACTATTTCAAAGATTATAACCGCACTTTTCAGCTGTGAAAAATGGTCCTCTTCTTTTAAAACAACATATTTCTATTTGTTTATCTGTTGAATTTCATAAAGATACAATGTAATGTCCTTCCCTGAATTATAGAATTATTGTCAGTTTTATATTGACAACAATATAAGATTAATTCTGCGTAAATCTGTAAAGAACCAAGCTTTCAGGCTTGAAAGCAATATCATAAAATTATCCCCTACCAGGTAGAAAAAAAGGAATTAAAAAGTTAAAAACAGAGCAGAAAGACATTAAATGGAATGACAGCACATAGTGTCAAACACATTGATATATAAACTCTTTAAAAACGCTTTTACAAAATATAGATATAAAAAGTCATCTTTGTGGAAAACATCAGAAATGAAAGCCTTTTGAAATGTAAATGTGTCTAGATCTGCTGAGCACCTTTGAAGAATTGTGTTATTAAAATCCAGTATCTGAGTGTAGCTTCTGTTGATACCAACTTTACAATCTTAAATGATTTTTGACTACTTTCCTCCACTATACAGTTCTTATATCTCTTAGTTTTTATCCCCTGTTTCTATTAGTGCTATTTTTTTCCTTCCAATTTGATGTTGAAAGGTCAGTGGCTTTGGCTTGACCTCAGGAGAACAAATTACAGTACACCAGGCATGTCAAGAAAAAACTAAAACAGCTTTGTGCAGAAAAATGGTATACGATTCCTCAGGTCTGAATGATCCTCAATTACAAAAACGTTTTGGTGGAAGTTATTACTGCCAAAGGAGGGTCAACCAGTTCGTAAATACACCCAAGGGCTTACATGCTTTTTCCACTTGT
>NW_015505419.1:275484-276864 GCF_001515645.1 Sinocyclocheilus grahami | reverse complement strand
CATTTTCTTGGATGTTTTGTTTTACCTCGGGAGTGATGAGAAGTTACCAAAAGTACTGATGCTAAACGCTCTTTACTCATATGCTCTCTGTCGCTCTCTCCCTCTCTCTGTTTCAGTATTGTTTTCTTTTCTTCTCATCTCCCATAACTCTTTCTCACTGATATGGGTTAATTATCTGCTGTTATGTATGTACTTAGTAAGAGCCATAGCTTTGGTCTACCTGTCTCATGTGAGTGGTCAGGTGAGACACATTACCATTTACACCTAGTATTAATGTGTCCCAATGTGTCTCCTGTGACCACTTGTTATTTCACCAAGGAGAGGGTCAGTGATTTTGTGACTGCATACAAGAAAAAAAGCACCCAAGATCTGTTGCTCTCAAACATACCCTGCTTGAATTTTTATTCGGTATGTAACTTATTGAGGGGAATACTTGGTTATGCTAGTTTTGTATGTTATGTATTATATGAACGAAGTCTCTTATGCTCACCAAGATTATGTCTATTTGAATTACAGTGAAAATAGTAATGTAGTGAAACAGTATTATAATTTAAAATAATTGTTTTGAATATATTTTAAAATGTATTTTATTCCTGTGACTGTAAAGCTGAATTTTCAGCTATCATTACTCCAGTCTTCAGTGCCACATGATTCTTCTGAAATCATTGTAATGTGCTGATTTGGTGCTGAAAATACATTTCTTGAAAATACATGTTGAAAACAGATGTGCTGCTTAATATTTTTCTAGAAACCATGATACATTTTTTTTTCTGGATACTTTGATGAACAGAACATTACAAAGAGAAGTCTTTTTTTTGTTAAATACAAATTTTTTGAAACATAAGTGTCTTCAATGTCACCTTTGATCAGTTTAATGCCTCATTGCTGAATAAAATTATTAATTTCATGCAAATATTGTCTTTTTCTTTGATGCTTTGGTGTCTTATGAACTATTTTCATTGGTGGGAAAAAAAGAACCAATAGTAAGATTTTGTCTGAAACTTAAAGGGATAATTCACCCCAAAATATAAATTCTCTCATTAATTACTCACATTTTTCCAAATCCGTAAGACCTTTGTTGATCTTCGGAACACATATTAAGATATTTTTGATGAAATTCAAGAGCTTTCTGACCCTTCATAGAAAGCAACGAAACTACCACATTCAAGCCCCAGAAATGTAATAAGTACATCGTTAAAATAGTCCATGTGACAGTGGTTCAACCTTAATTTTATAAAGCTATGAGAATAGGTTTTGTGCACGAAGAAAACAAAAATAATGACTTTATTCAATGATTTCTTCAGTCTCAGTCAGTCTCCACCGCCATTCATGAGAGTACCATGGCGCATGTGTGTAATGCTGCTAACACAAGTGCCGGCG
>NW_015505419.1:273409-274629 GCF_001515645.1 Sinocyclocheilus grahami | reverse complement strand
CATGACAAAACCTCTCTTGTTATGAAAAGGTCGCTGTAGACTTCTTCTTACTAGGAGAATGCATCTCTCTTATTGATTTTGAAGTGTTTTGATCTTTCCAGCACTCTTACGCAGCTCTTTATTGTTTCTTGTGCATGCGGCTATTCCAGCAAATCGACTAAAAATAACCAAGACACATTTTGACAACATTTATCTAAGGAAAAGACCTCGGTGACCCCAAATCTTTTTCACATCCACATCACAGTCTCCAGGAGTCCTCGCTGTGAGCTTAACTCATCCAACCCCCACATCCACCAGCTCTAATTCAGAGAAGATGACGTTTTCAGAGGCCTCTGGTGGCCATCGGGTCTGGTTGGGCCACTGAGCAGACAGCTCAGACAGCCCCTATCTGTAGGCTGGAGGCCTTGTGGCCAGGTTGAGAAGAACAAGAGGAGGTGGCAGCTCAGAGACCACGGCTCAACATGTCAGAAGAAGAAAAATAGGTCTCCTGACAGGGTGAGGCAGAAGTCTATATTTTGTTGTTCTAACCACCCCCGAACCATTTGAAAAGAAAGCACAAAGCTGGTCATAGCAGTACAGGCCATCTTCCAAGGCTCTTTACGGCTGGCATCAGCTTTTGCAGGGCAGTTTGACTGCTCTGGGGCCGAGTTCATCAGTTCAAGTCAGCTTCAGTGGGGCATGAGAGACAGAATGGCAGATGTAATCAGATCGAGGGTCACAGGCTGCTGAAATGAGCAGCTACACCCACCCAACAGATGAGGGAGCATCCTCTACCATCCATCCCTCTCAGATGCATCACACTCAGGTTTCATCTGATTTCTTTGAAAATCTCTTTGAATTCTTTGAAAATTTCACTGTACATGTAAATGGATTGTTTACTAAGGATTCTAGGTAGTTATATCGTATTATGGCATATGAAGGTTTGGACTAGCGACTAAGGTGCTTTTTTGTTGTTGAAAGAAATAGTACTTTTTGCAGCAAAGGCACATTAAACTTATCATAATCAGTTTGGTAAAGACATTTATATTGTTACAAAATATTTCTATTTCAACTATGGTAATAAGAAATGTTTCTTGAGCAATAAATCAGCATATTAAAGGCATTTATGAATAATCATATGAAACTCACGATTATCCTAAAAATGTAGCTTAAAATTAAATAATAAAACAGTTTTATGTATTTTTTATCAAATAAAGGTGGTGAGCATAAGTTTTTTTTTT
>NW_015505419.1:270470-272124 GCF_001515645.1 Sinocyclocheilus grahami | reverse complement strand
GTGTCTTTAAGGGCAACACAACACTGTGTTTGAAAGGGTCAACTCAACAGCAAACTGATAAATTATTTGATTCAACTGCTAAATCAATAGTGCACTAATTGAAATGGTGACACTTGAGACGCTTTTGTAATAAATAGGCTCAAACTTTGTAATAAAGTCCAGCTTTTTGCCTTTATTTTTATCCAAGTATTTCTCCTCTAAATGAACAAATAGAACTTTTGAATATAATTTTTCAACACTTTGAAGTTCCCCGCACTCCTCCTAGGCAATTTATAATGAAGAAATCAGCTCTTTTGCTGTTAGCTGTGTTGAACACGAAAATAAATGCTCTTATCCTGCAGCAAGAACATTAATGACACCAATTTTATGTCAGAAAAAGAACCGGATTGAAAATAAACGTGTGTTGACTGGGGCCTATTTGGCTTTTGACCAGCCACGCTCTCGATGTTATCAGTGACTCAAGGGTGTCAATGGAAGAATCGTTTTTTTTTTCCCTCAATGAAGGGAGAGTAGGAGGGAGGGAGGTCATAGTGGCAGAAAGCAAAATGATTGGTTTTCTTTTAGCAGAAGCCTTTAAGAAATGAGAGAGGAATTTCAAAGGTCTCCCTAATTGCAAGTTAATGTGATGTGATTTATGTGGCTTCGATTCCGGCAGGAAGGATGATTGCAGGGACTCAGGAAGCACAATGGGCATGTGATTCTTACTGCTGCATCGAACAAGCAGTTTAGAACATTGTGATTATTATTCACTAAAATTTGCTGAAGGGAATAAAATCAGAATGCAAATATAGCGCGGCGCCTGCAGGATTGTGTGGCTATACTGTTTCGAGGTGCCATGGCAAAGATTCCATTAGAGTCCTCTAATTTGATGGTAATATTTTCAGCTGGAGGGGCTAAACATCAGCTTACATGCTTGTTTTTATTTATTTATTTTTGAACGTCATTGGCTCATTTCACGACTCAAAGCAACAGCAGAGTTTAAATGAAAGTGACCCTAGACCTAAATTGAGATGATGACCTGGAAAAAAAATAATGTAATCCCACAGCTGGAACAAGATAATTTAGCCTGATGGCACCTGGCTGTGACTGCATTAACGGCAGTTGTCTGTACTAATACTTTGCATTAGTAGAAGCATCATAAACACACAAAAAATAATTGATTCAATATAGATGGAACAAAATAACTACATATCTGGCCCATAGTGAAAGGGATTTAATGTTGCGATGTATTGAAAGTAGTGACAGATATTTTCTTCCATATTGAGACGTCCATACAAGTAAATGGGTTATCGAAAAAGCAAAAAATGTAGGGTGGGAAATTGGTTCAGTTTATTGGTTGTTGATAGAATAGAGGTATATCTAAAGAAAATACGATTTTGCAGTAAGTTGTACAAAAGGGGTGGTGTTTATGAGGATGAAATGATTGGAAATGTTTGGTATAAGAGACTAGCTTTAACACATTAAACAATTTCGTGGCTGAATCATTCACAATAACATCAATAACATGCATTTAGAATATAGGCAGAGTAAGGGTAAATCCATTTCATGCTAACTTTAAGTGATAGATATCAGTAGAGTCTTCAGGCAGTTTTAAGAAGATTTTAGCAGTTGCTGTCGAACTGCTGCTGGATCAACGATTGCTTTTTTTTTTTTT
>NW_015505419.1:269686-270460 GCF_001515645.1 Sinocyclocheilus grahami | reverse complement strand
GTACCATGGCGCATGTGTGTAATGCTGCTAACACAAGTGCCGGCGATCTGATGTAGAACATGCTGCTTTACATGCTTTACATGCTGCTTTACATGCTTTACATGAACATGTTTACAAGCAGAAGAATACACACACATGCATTGTGGTGAATGACCAAATTTTCATTTTTGTGTGATCTATCCCTTTAATTTATGCCAAAATCCCAGCTGTCATGTTATAATGTATATTTAAATGAGCACATAACAGTTTAAACGGTATTTCACTGTTGTCTGGAAACGCTACAGTGCTCCGGATGTGGTTTTAGTGATTTTGGGTTTCATTTGCACCTGTATTTAGCACTGACCCCATGTGATGAATGAGACCTACTATCTCTATAACAGTCTATTCACTCCTCAGTCAGTCTCTGTTACTCTCCCCCATCACGCTAATTCCACTGACCCTGCGTGGAGATTCAATTTCCACCTGATTTGTATGTATCAAACTCACAGCACTTCTGTATTCATTGCAAAACCATATTCAAACCCCACACAGATCATTTCCAAAAATGATTATTTAAATATGCCCAAACTACATCATGGGCAAAAATCTAGTCAGCCCCTTTATTTCTAATGGGACAAAACTGAGGCTGTTAAGGCAGCATGCGAATGGGAAGACGGACTAAATAATTGATGTTGTGGCGCCTTGGTATTCCGCCGAGCACTTCAGGGGCGAGCCACCTCCCACACGAACGGGGAGGCTGTCAGGAGTAATTGGAGGAATCGCGACAGCGTCGAG
>NW_015505419.1:253060-267174 GCF_001515645.1 Sinocyclocheilus grahami | reverse complement strand
CTGTCTTTACATTTATTTTGAAAGATGATGCTCGGGATTATGGTAAGGGGCGTTACATTTCCGACAAGTGCTTGCGGTGTTCGGCCAATCACAATGCACTGGGTCAGCTGGCCAATCAGAGCAGACTGCGCTTGTCGGAAGGATGGACTTTGTAGAAAACGAAGCGTTTGAGAGAGGCGGGGCATAGAGGACCTACAATAATGTACAGTATTTGAAAAATAATGTGTTTTTTGAACATTAAAGCATGTCAACATATTCTGTTACACCAAATACACTAAATAATGATTTTTAAAAAAGCATCGTATGACCCCTTTAATAATAAGGAATGCGATATATTTCTGTGAAATGCTAATTTCACTTTTATGGAAAGAAACTTGTCAACAAATGTGTCACCATCACTTCTGGAAACAAAACAATTAAAATAAAACCCATCAGAGTGTCTTTAAGGGCAACACAACACTGTGTTTGAAAGGGTCAACTCAACAGCAAACTGATAAATTATTTGATTCAACTGCTAAATCAATAGTGCACTAATTGAAATGGTGACACTTGAGACGCTTTTGTAATAAATAGGCTCAAACTTTGTAATAAAGTCCAGCTTTTTGCCTTTATTTTTATCCAAGTATTTCTCCTCTAAATGAACAAATAGAACTTTTGAATATAATTTTTCAACACTTTGAAGTTCCCCGCACTCCTCCTAGGCAATTTATAATGAAGAAATCAGCTCTTTTGCTGTTAGCTGTGTTGAACACGAAAATAAATGCTCTTATCCTGCAGCAAGAACATTAATGACACCAATTTTATGTCAGAAAAAGAACCGGATTGAAAATAAACGTGTGTTGACTGGGGCCTATTTGGCTTTTGACCAGCCACGCTCTCGATGTTATCAGTGACTCAAGGGTGTCAATGGAAGAATCGTTTTTTTTTTCCCTCAATGAAGGGAGAGTAGGAGGGAGGGAGGTCATAGTGGCAGAAAGCAAAATGATTGGTTTTCTTTTAGCAGAAGCCTTTAAGAAATGAGAGAGGAATTTCAAAGGTCTCCCTAATTGCAAGTTAATGTGATGTGATTTATGTGGCTTCGATTCCGGCAGGAAGGATGATTGCAGGGACTCAGGAAGCACAATGGGCATGTGATTCTTACTGCTGCATCGAACAAGCAGTTTAGAACATTGTGATTATTATTCACTAAAATTTGCTGAAGGGAATAAAATCAGAATGCAAATATAGCGCGGCGCCTGCAGGATTGTGTGGCTATACTGTTTCGAGGTGCCATGGCAAAGATTCCATTAGAGTCCTCTAATTTGATGGTAATATTTTCAGCTGGAGGGGCTAAACATCAGCTTACATGCTTGTTTTTATTTATTTATTTTTGAACGTCATTGGCTCATTTCACGACTCAAAGCAACAGCAGAGTTTAAATGAAAGTGACCCTAGACCTAAATTGAGATGATGACCTGGAAAAAAAATAATGTAATCCCACAGCTGGAACAAGATAATTTAGCCTGATGGCACCTGGCTGTGACTGCATTAACGGCAGTTGTCTGTACTAATACTTTGCATTAGTAGAAGCATCATAAACACACAAAAAATAATTGATTCAATATAGATGGAACAAAATAACTACATATCTGGCCCATAGTGAAAGGGATTTAATGTTGCGATGTATTGAAAGTAGTGACAGATATTTTCTTCCATATTGAGACGTCCATACAAGTAAATGGGTTATCGAAAAAGCAAAAAATGTAGGGTGGGAAATTGGTTCAGTTTATTGGTTGTTGATAGAATAGAGGTATATCTAAAGAAAATACGATTTTGCAGTAAGTTGTACAAAAGGGGTGGTGTTTATGAGGATGAAATGATTGGAAATGTTTGGTATAAGAGACTAGCTTTAACACATTAAACAATTTCGTGGCTGAATCATTCACAATAACATCAATAACATGCATTTAGAATATAGGCAGAGTAAGGGTAAATCCATTTCATGCTAACTTTAAGTGATAGATATCAGTAGAGTCTTCAGGCAGTTTTAAGAAGATTTTAGCAGTTGCTGTCGAACTGCTGCTGGATCAACGATTGCTTTTTTTTTTTTTTAACCAGAAATCTCACCTTGTCTTTGCCTGGCTGTATTGTGGCTGCACTGGGGTTCCCATGGCTACAACTAGGTCACTTTAGGTTTAAAAGGCTCCCAAAATGGCAAATCAACTCTTCCGTGACCCTGTCAAGGGCACCTCGCTTCGATTCCTCTTCAGATGAAGCTGAAACAAATACTTCTCTGTCTGACAGACAGGAGGTCATGATGTTTCACTTCTACATCAAGCCATGTAAGATTGAGTGTGCCGGGCTTGAGGGGAGGTCAGGAAGCACTTCCTTCAGCTAGACTTCTGCAGCTACGCACCGGCTATCTTATTTGAGAGAAAAATGAAAATGCTGTAGTTGCTTAAGGTATATATGTTTGTCAGCGTTTTTTCTCTCTGGCATTGTGTGCTGACAGAGATAAACAAGAGATAAATAAAACAGAGGAAAGGGAGAGTGAAGTATCAGCGATAGTTTTGATGTACCTATTGATTCTGGCAGGTGGACACAAACCTTCATCTCCCACTTGTGCTCGGATGTGCTTGATGTCAGCACACTTCTCCATCTTCTGAGTAATCCTTTCCTTTGTCCAGTTCAGCAACAGAGGGCCAGTATCTACAGAGACAGATTTACTGAACAGTAGTACGTACACTCTAATTAAAAAATAAAGTTTTTCATTGGCATCTACGGTTCAGTGAAGAACCATAAACATCCAAGGAACCTGTCCATTGCACAAAAGGTTTTATATAGGAAAAATCCCATGGCTTTGCTGTGAAAACTCCCTTTTAGAACCTTTATTTTTAAGAGTATATGATATGCAAAACCTGTATTTTATTAATTAATGGCCCATAATACCGATTAGCATGCACCAAATGACGTTGGTGTACTGTGAGTATTTAAATTAGGTCATTAAATCTGTTCTGACTGTAATTGTTTCTCAGGGTGACGTCTGTGATGTTTGCATGACTCATCTGCGATAAATGCGTTCGAATGACATTTCATTCTCAGAGAACAAGCGAGTCGTGTCATCGCACAAACGCGGAATTTTGCTTCTGCCGTCATACTCACCTTCGTGTGGTGTTAAGTTGCTCCACTTCCATATTTAACTTCCACTCGTTTCTCCAAACTATTTTTCTCTGTCTCTCCTACGTCTCTCTTAGAGGGGGAATTCGTAAAAGATGAATTGTCGTTTATACTCATTCTCATATCGTTCCAAACCTGTATGAATTTATTTCTTCTGTGGAACATAAAAAGAGGATTATAAAGTGCTTGCAATGTTGTTTTGGATGGGGGAAGTCGTGGCCTAATGGTTAGAGAGTCGGACTCATAACCCAAAGGTTGTGGGTTTGAGTCTCGTACCGGCAGGGATTGTAGATGGGGGGAGTGAATGTACAGCACTCTCTCCACCTTCAATACCATGACTTAAGTGCCCTTGAGCAAGGCACTGAACCCCCAACTGCTACCCGGGCACTGCAGCATAAATGGCTGTTCAGAGTGTGTGTGTTCACTGCTGTGTGTGTGCACTTAGGATGGGATAAATGCAGAGCACTAATTCCTAGTATGGGTCGCCATACTTGGCCACATGTCACGACTCACTTAGATGTAATTGACTTTCATTGTATGGACAAAAAGTTTAAACATTCTTCAAAATATCTAATTTTGTGTTCAACAGAATTCATGCAGGTATTGAACTATATAAGGGTAAAGAAACACTAAAGAGATGTGACCGAGACAGAGAAAAAAATGCTTGGAGAGGTGACAGGTGAAAGTTAAATATGGAACTGGAGCAACATAAAATGTCCAAGACATAAACATGTAATAATGAATACATCCAAATAGTAAATGAATCACATAAATATATCCTTCTTTTACGGTTTCGCTTTCAATCCTCAAGAGAGTTGTGTCAGTTTTGCAGAGAGCAGAAATATTGTCGCTCATGAATCAGTCAAAGCTTCTGCTCTGACATCACTGAAGGAGGCCTGTGGGAATTGACTGATACCGGTATAGTGTGCATGTACTCTATATGTCACGACACCGCTGCTTATTCAATCAGTTCAGTTTGCAGTCTAGCAGAGCTTTTCAGCAAATGACGCTTGATGCTGTCAGCCAGCATGCGTTTGGACAAATCATTTAAGCTACCAGATGAGCATTGAACTGGCTGTTCACTTCAAACAGGGTTTTCTCTAATGCTCTAGGAGAGAAAAAAATAGAAGTGCACGTAAAAATATCCACAGTTATTTGCTAATGTAGAATATCTCTCAAGTACAAGCATTTTAAAATGAAAAAAGACTCATTTTGCCATATTAGCTCTGTAGATAAAATTATAGTAGTACTAATTTGACTTTCCTCACTCACACACACGATATTTTCATCAGCCATTAATTAGAGACTCAATTTTCCAAACGTCACAATTAGCATCACTGAGATTCCAGCACTCAAAACTGCTGTGCCCGATTCAATTAAGCCTGTTTTGCACAAGTGATGTGAATGCTAATTAATCAGTTAATATTCCCTAAGACCTGTTTGGATTTAAAGCTCACCCAGCCGCAACATCAGTATGCAGGATGGGCGTTGTGTTATACACTTTTACCATGAGTGGGTCCTGTCATTGTTCCCAACTCGCAGTAATAATGCATGTCAGCTAATTAATAAAATAGTGTGGATGTCTCTTGGTGTTTGTTGGATGCGACGATGGCAAGTCCTTATATACAAAATGGTGGAGGCTTGGTTCAGAGACCTGAGCTTCCCCTGTGACCACAACTAATTAAATGAGTCAACAGTGAGTGTCAAGTATTTGTGTGTGTATTTAGGGGCCTGTGTGCAATTTTGGCTCTGGATCGATAAGTCAGACAGGGCTTTAAAACACAGTTCTCCCTATGGAGGCTTATGTTATGGAGCAAGCCGTGATTTACCTTTCAGACTTGCTGCCTGCTCGCAGTTCAGTCCGGCTTTAGCCTCCTCCTCTGTTTTCACAGCTTAGTCATGGAACAGCATCACAGATTTGCAACAGCAAACTACATGTCATTGTAGTTAGGCATTTATGAATGAATCATCCTCATCTGCCTCTTACTGTGGTATTTTTTACTCTACAGGGAACATTTTTGCTCTGCAGTAATTGTTTTTTTTAGCCGAGTGGAAAATAATTTGTAAATGAAGAGTAATTATTGTGGGTTAAAACGATGTTGTCTTAAACACTGTAGCAGAAATCACAGATTTCATTTAAATCTCCTTCTGTGTCTTCTGAAAATAATTAGAAAATGATTAAAACTGAAAATTCTGTCATCATCTACTCATCTTCATGTCACTCCAATCTTGACATTTTTACCACAAGGGAGCAGTAGGGATTATTGGGAAAAAAGTTGACATGTTAAATTAAAATAACTTTAAGTAATTAATAGAAGTAATTAAATATGAATAAAACCATATTTTTAATAATGTATTCTTATTTTTAATAATGCATTCTTAATACATTTATCTCTGTTTGTCAAAGATAGATCAGGAATCATGAGACTAATTCATTATTTTACACTGCTGATAGCATTTGTAACAGTAAGAAGTAAACATTGAATGTGCCGTTAGTTTTGTGGGGGAAAAATCTATTTCTATTGAGGTATATGCTGCTTACATTTTTAATAGGCAGAAAAAAAGTCAACTTAAAGTAAATATTTATATTCTGTTTTATAAAAATGATAGTATGGTGGCATTTTAGAACCAACATTTTATATATTGCATATAATGTAGTTAATAATGCATGTAAAAGTTAATACATTTTAAATTGTTATTGTTAGTAAATTAATAAATCAAAACAAACTTAACATCTCCCTCAATCTCATTTTCGTAAGAATTGTCACGTGACGAATCTGCATTTTGGTGGATAATAGACTTAACGGTAATGCTTGCCTGTTGTGTGGAATAAAATGATGTTCCGCGTTTTTAACAACATACACGAACTGCAGAGAAATCTGGAGACAACGAAAAACTCAGATGAAGATATTAATGCCGTGCTTCATGATTCCGACCCGGACAATCAGATAAAGGTGATCCACAGGACGCAGCCGGTTTAGCCGCACACTACTTTTATGCCGACCATTTACATCCAAATGTTATTTAATTTTCACAGAACACAACCTTTAAATAGAGTTTAGAATATAAACTGTTTATCGTCCATTCAGTAAGATTAAATAAAAAATGTGCGCCTCATTGCGCATTAACTTGTATCAAGCCCAACAAATGCCTGTTTTAAAAACAGTGGATGAGTAATTCACTCCTTGATTTGCTTAATAAAAGCCTCCTTTGAGATCGTTTTGACAGACATGTTTAGTGTGCATTTTAAACGTGTTTATTGCTAAGTTCAGTGTGGCAAAATAGAAGCGCAGCTGTAATTCATGGGCAATGTATGTGGTTACCATGACAACCTCACGCACTTGCCACTGCTCTATGTGAATATGTATATATATATATATATATACATATATATTGTGTGTGTGTGTGTGTTATATATGTTATTATTATTATTATTATTACTCGTGTCTGATCTTGCCTAAGGTGTCAAGTGAGCCCGGACTGCCGCTGATGCCCCTTTAAAAAAATAGCTGCATGACATTCCCCACTTTAGATCAGCGGTTGCACAACTGTGAATATACACTTAATGTTCTGTGATCTTGCATGGCCTCTGATACTTCATTCCTTGTTAAATTGGCCTGAGATTAAATGTCTTGGCAATGTAACTTCCCCATTAGGAAGAAACTTGCGTTCTCTGGTGTTATGCTGCTATTTCTATTCCACTGAAATGAGTGTATGTTCGTCTCTTTCTGCTACTCTCGTTTTCCTGCTCTCTTTTGTCTAATTATAAATCACTGAATGAAGACAGAGTAGAGCTGAAGGTGTTTTGAAGCACTGCTCTCTCATTGGTGATTTAGCCCTAGTAATTAGAGACCCTGACTATCTTTCTCTCTCTCCCTCTCTCTTTCTCCCTGTCCCTCTGACTGTCCCTCCCTCTTTTTTTCTCTCTCGCTTCCCACCATGCTAGCTAGATTAAACTCAAGGGAATGACCTGCCCCAGATTTTACGCTGCATTGAACTCTTAACAAATTAGAGATGGGTTATCCATGGACAGCTTAATTGCAAGGAGCATATGGTGTATTAACTCATGATCAAGATTAAATTATACATTTCCGAGCGCAGATTTGTTCTTTTCGCACTCCACAGCTGCCCTGCCCATGCCTCCTCTCTCCTCTATTTCTGGCTTGAGATGAGGTCAGAAAATCTGTATGTAGCGAAATATTATGTGATTTACAACATGGTGATAATTTAAGTGTCTGAAGAACATGTGTGTATAGCCTGGTTGATGGATGTCTCTGCAAAGCCTCCTATTATTACAGAAGAAACTACACTTTGGAGTGTTGCACAACTTCAAACAAACCAAACATTATAGATGCTTCAGGGCAAACTTATCAAACTGTTGCACCACATTTGCGTTCTTCAGTGCCAAACCTGTGTCTTATTCACTAACCACCTGCAATCCAATGTAACCGGACCAGATGCTAAATAGTGTTGTATTTCATTGTGATTACTTTTGCCACATAATTTGTTGTCTATGTAAATTAACCACATAATAGATTATTTCGTATTCACAAATATTTACAGGTGCTATTTGCTTGACCTGGCAGTAAATTATGTAAAATATGTTTTTGTAGCTCAACTGGTAGCAGTATGCCACAGTAGTGTACTTATATATATATATATATATATATATATATATATATATATAAATAAATAAAAAAACATAAAAATATTCAAAGTCTTAAGATATTGGCAAATATATCTCTTTGTTTGCATGCATGCATGAATGAATGAATATTACAGAAACAGGGAGTGTTACTTTGGTAAATAAATTAAACAATATATTTTTTTATTATTAAACAATATATTTTTTGATTATGTAAGATTCAATATTATGTATGTGTTTTTAATAAAAATAATAATTATTGAGGGTAAAAAGAAATATGATTTAAGTTCACATGTTGCTTTTTTGTTTGTGTTTTTAATAAATATAAATAAATCATTTCAAGCCACCCTGCTACAAGAAGCAAAGCGTTAGTTATATTTTTTGACAATGATGACCGTATATTTTTATGGCAATAGATATTTTTCTTTCCCTCTGTAGATAAGATAAACATAAGAAGAAGGGGAAAACAAATGTTTTTGTTCGTATATACAGCTAAAGTGTGAAGATTTAGTCTACAAATATGCAGAAACACATAATTTGCCAAGTCTTTCTTCCTTTTGTTTCTGTGATGCTTTATTTTTAAATATACTGTGTAACTGAGATTATATGCAAATGATCTTTATTTTTCTAAATGACAAACATGCTGAATGGGGTAAAATGGTATGACATTCGTAACACCATTGCTTTGTGCACATCAAAACTCATTTTCTTTTCCAAGGCCTGCGGTTGTTTGCGAACAGTGAGAACGTAGATTTTTTTTCATCTGGTAAACTGATAAAAAGACAGTCTTGTCATGTTTCTTTACACCATCAGGAAGTCTCATAGAATAAATTATAACTCGGTGTGTTCACAATTTAAAACCGCTGTTCACAAATGGCTCCAAACAACAGGTTAAACTGTTTACACAAAAAAGCATGGCGATGTTATGATAAGCTGTGGCACAGAAAGCAGATAAAAAAGGCTACAGATAGAAAGATCTTACTGATGTTTCTATTTAATTAAATGTGAGTGAAAGGTAGACGATGAGAGAAAGTTCAAATCGGATGCTGCGACAAGGTAATATCATTCGCATCTTGCAAACGTCGTAGTCCTCCTCCCTGAGATGCTCTTTATTTCTGTCCCGATTCAGTAAACATCTCAAATGTCTTTCTTGCACTTGTGACCAGTATTTCAGTTTGATGCTTTTGTTCTCGTTTCTTTCTTGAAGTGAAGGGGACAAAACATTCAGCGGAAGACCAGTTTTCCAGACAGTTGACCAAGTGATCCAGTTTTATTTTCTCTCCTCTTTTGTCTTGATTGTATTTTTAAAAACATTTTTATTCTCTTGGACTACACTGTTTGCATCTTTGTTGACCGTGTTAGAGAATCGATTCTCTAACAATAGCATGAACCAGCGCTAGCACAGTATGTTCTGATTTATTGATTCCATTTAAATAAAACATTTAAAAAATAAGGCTGCTTCTCCAAAATAACCAATTCACTATCCTCAGATGATGATATGATCTATTTAAAATACACAACAAATGCAGTTTACAAAGTAAACTGAGTCAAAGAGAAACAACTATCTTTGAATGCATAACTCTTGGGAACTGTGATGAATTGTTAATGGAATATCAATTATGATTACTACTGTACTGATGATAGTAGTGTCATTTCATTTTTTTATATTTGAAATCATAATTTAGATACCATGTGGATTTTTGTTATGTAAGGCCATGTGTCCACCAAAGCATTTTGCTGCAGACTTGGCATTTTTTTCTATTTGATGAAAGTTGAAAAATGTTCAACTTTGGGTAAAATGCAGCACCCAGCGTCACTTTTTACCCAACTGTCAAATCACAGTGGAGTACAACGTCTGAACAACAATGGAGAAGAAGTAAATATTCCTAGTCTCCGAGCATCCATTTCTCTACTAGATTATCACTACTGGACTACAACAGATGTGATATGAAAAATAATGCTTGGAGGAAGATTGCGTTCACTGTGGATCTAGCTAAACGCTGTGCCTTCAAAGTGTTCTCCAGCTGGGTGTTTTCAAAAGAGCTGGCTAAAAAAAGCATTGGCGGACATATGGTCTAAGAAAGAGTGAATGTTTTTGCTTCTTTTAGAGTTTATTGTAACCAGTAGCTCACGCACGTGGTACAAAAGCTGTCACTTGGGTAGTACCTTTTCAAAAGTTTAAAAAAGGTTTGTGTGACATGGTCATCATGGAATACGAAGCTATGTGAAAAGCAAACTCTGCTAACTATATCATCTCAGAAGAGTTTGACTGGTGACTTTTTTTTTCATTTGTACATATATTTGTACACATTCGATCGAGTACAAATGAAGTGACGTCCCCTTTTTATTCCACTTTTCACATAGTGTAAACTTCTGCAGTGCTGCATCAGTGGACAAACTGACTTATGGTCTTGAGCTACAAGTTGACAAGTATCTGCAAGAACCGTGAGTCGCCAATGACTTTCCTTTTCTGTAAGTGACAGTTTTGCTTATGTCAGACATTGTAAACCGTTAGATTATCTGGACATGATACACTTGGATCGCTCATCCTGTCTTTCCTGTCGAGTCCCTGTGTGACAGGAAGCGGTTGTGATTTATGGAAGGTTGCGATGTCTCTCTGCTGCTGTTGTGTGGGCGTGGAGAGCTGTCCCACAGATCCCCTCTAGAGAAATCACTTGTTTCAGTCTTTGCTTTCTTGCTGGATTTGGCGGCCATTCCTTTAAGCTTCAATGCACGTCATTAGCCCTTTGCTAATTACTAAAGTTCTCTTCTGACTGTGTGCGGGTATGCATGTTAGCAAGTTTAAGAAGAAACAAAAAGGTCTATGAAAGTTTTATATAAACTGTACTGTATATATAAACAATTCAAAAGTTTAGGATCTGATTTTTAAAAATGTTTTTGAAAGTCCTTGATGCTCACCAGGTCTGCATTTATTTGATCAAAAAGCTTTTAAAATACTTGTTTTCTATTTGAATATATTTTAAGAGGTATTTTATTCCTGTGGTGACGAAGCTGAATTTTATTCAGTTAATGACTGGCATTACCCCAGTCTTCAGTCTCACACGATCCTTTAGATATCATTCTGATATGCTGATTTGGTGCTTAAGAAGAACAGCTATGATAAAGGGATAGTTCACCCAAAAATGAAAATAATCAGTAATCAGTGTTGTTTACGTTTAGTAAGTGTGCGTTGTCTACTGAACGTAAACAATGCTGATTACGTTGATTACGTTCTGGGATACTCTCCAAAATGGCGGAAGATGGTAACTCGGGGAGAGGAATTGTTGAATAAATTATGTTATTATTGTTTTCTTTTCGCACAAAAAGTATTCTCGTAGCTTCGTAAATGTCCTTGCTACGTTTCTGTGCGTTGATCGTGGTAATATTCTTGGTGTCTATGGAGGGTCAGAGAGCTCTCAGATTCCATCAAAAATATCTTAATTTGTGTTCCGAAGATGAACAAAGGTCTTACAGGTTTGGAACGACATGAAGGAGTAATTAATGACATAATTTGAATTTTTGGGTGAACTAACCCTTTAATAGGCATGCTAATAATAAGCAACTAGTATATTGAGAACTGTACCCTAAACTTAAGTGTTACCAAAACAGATGTGCTACTAATAGTTTTGCAGAAAGTTTGTTTCAGGATTTTTCTTTTTTTTTGAGGAATAGAAAGTTCAAAGAGCAGTATTTGTATGGAATAGAAATCTTTTGTAAAATTAAACATATCTGATTTGACTTTTTTTAAACTTACAAGCACGTATAAACTTAGCCACACATATACAGTATAAACAATCAAAAAGTAAAGTATGTTATATATGACATAAATATAAGGCTTATGGGTGAATGCAAATGGTTGATGATTGGGTTTTTTGGGGGGTGGGGGGGGGGGTATTTTAATTAAAAACATTACAAAAGAAGGGCAAAGTTTGAAATGAAGAGAAAAACATATCTACTAAGAGACCTGACATTTTCTCTATTGTGTTGTTTTAGACTCACCAATAACAATCATCTTGTAATTGTTGTAGTAATTATGATGACGCATTTGGTGGTGTGCCAGAGAAGCACTCTCCTGTAACACCATTTATTCCTGATTCTTTTAAGATCTCCGAGCACACAAGGTAAATATTGCCTTCACTCAACTCAATATAGCTGTTGTCCAATTTTGCTTTGTTGTGCACCCACACACTGTTTGTACTGGATAAAAATATTTAAGGAATACTTTTTTATTCTATCTTTATTCTTTCTTTTGACCTCAGCCTGAAAGAAAAGCTATGGTTTTGATTCAGTGCCAAGTGCTTATCAAATATACCTGCGTGTGTGTGTGTGAGAGAGAGTGAGAAATAGTGGTGTTTCATTTCAGAGGAAAAAGAGAAGCAAGGAGAACTCCTCTCAAAGGAATTGCAAATCATGAGAGGCATGAGAGGAAAGCTTGCGGCTAAATGTCTTGTCAGGCACTTTTTGAAAGTGGTCTCCCCTGCGATTGACCTTCTTTATAAGCAAAGCCAGCAATAAAACAAGGTGACCACAGCAGCAAAGCTTCACCTGTTTTATTCTCCCCCGTCTCTTTCTTCTTTTCTTTTCTTCTGATTGCACAACTACTCTTCTGGTTCAGTGGTTCAATATTCGATTCAAGAAAACAACAATCGACAAGTTAACATTTGTTGAAAATGTCCCTCTAGCTTTGAAGAAACCTTGATTATTCACATCATTATGTTACCTTTCAAATTTTCAGTCTTCATATTGGTAGATCCACATTTTCAGCAGACCCTGTCTTCCTCTCTCGCTCTTTCAGCAAGCTCAGATCCAGCAGATCATCAGCCAGTTCCTGTTGCTAGGCAACTCCATTGCAAAGATCCTCCCAGTAGAGTTTTGAAGGTAATAAAACAATGCCCCTAGATAAACAGGAGCCAAGGTCTGGAAAAGCCGCAAGGGTGGTGGACGACAGTAAAAAAAACTGTAAATAACTTCTATAACTTCTTCTGCCCCAGTCTATATTTTACAGTGACCAAAAAAAAAAGACAGACAGAAGAAAGGGGATTTACTTGGACTGTCAGTTAATGTGTTAACAAATTGAATTTGCCTTCAGTTTTTTTAGACAGTTAACCCATTTTCTTTTCATTTTGGCATTATAATTTTCAATTCTTTTCTGTATGGTTTTAACCCTTTAATGCATGGGATCCGGAACAATGAACAGATATTGGTCACACTTTATTTTAAGGTCCAATAATCACTATTAACTAACTATTAACAGTGACTTTTGCCTCAATACTCCCAATTTACTATTTACATGTAATATAATTGCGTAATTTAATTACAAAATAAATTTAATTGTAATCAGTTACATTTACTGAAAAAAATGTGTAATTAAATTACAGTTAAATTACAGTTACATGAAAATGTTAACAAATGGGGTTCCCTTTCAGTCGGTCACTCTCGACGTCACGTCGGATGACCGACGAAATTGGGATCTCGCTTAGAGGGACCAATCTACTTCGAGTGTAAACTAAACGAGCCAATGCACATTGGCATGCGATTATTGCATCCAGCTGCCGCTGATCACAGCGTGAGTATAAGTAGGCAGCAGATGCAGCGCATATTCAGCTTTTCGCTTCGGAGCCGAGTCTCCGGGCTGTCCCTGTTGCCCGTGTCTTCACGTAAGTTATGGAGGTACCCCTTGTTCTCTTGAGAGAACAGAGCATTCGCAGTCTCAACTACCTCGACGAAGCAGTCTCAGGATCAGTTGTGCGAACACACGGATTTGGTGCTCTCACACCTCAGCCTGTTGGGCCTTCGGGTCAACTGGGAAAAGAGCAAACTCTCCCCGATGCAGAGGATCTCTTTTCCCGGTATGGAGGGGACTCGGTAAGAGCAGGATGGCGGTCCCACTGAAACAGTTTCAGAGGCTCCTGGGGCATATGGCAGCTACGGCGGCAGTCACGCCGCTGGGGCTGCTCCATATGAGACCGCTGCAGCACTGGCTCCATGGCCGAGTCCCGAGGTGGGCGTGGCAACGCGGCACCTTCCGGGTCCAAGTTACACCGGCCTGCCGCCAAACCTTCACCCCGTGGTCAGACCTTGTGTTCCTCCGGGCAGGAGTGCCCCTGGAGCAGGTCTCCAGGCATTCTGTGGTTTGCACGGATGCCTCAACCACCGGCTGGGGGGCCACGTACAACGGGCTTGCAGTGTCAGGGGTTTGGACGGGGCCCCAACTGCACTGGCTGCCTCGAGTTGCTGGCAGTGCACCTTGCCCGGGGCCGTCTCAAGGGCGCTTACGAGGCAAGCATGTACTAGTCCGCACGGACGCAGCGAC
>NW_015505419.1:238774-250404 GCF_001515645.1 Sinocyclocheilus grahami | reverse complement strand
GTTTTTGACTCTACTAAAGCATAAAAATACCATAATATGTTTGCAGATATTTAAGAAACATGAAAATGTTAACAAAGGGGGTTACATCTGATTTTTTTACACACACACACACAGGTTTAAAGGTGCTGTATGTAAGTTTTTGACTCTACTAAAGCATAAAAATACCATAATATGTTTGCAGATATTTAAGAAACATGAAAATGTTAACAAAGGGGGTTACATCTGATTTTTTTACACACACACACACACGTTTAAAGGTGCTGTATGTAAGTTTTTGACTCTACTAAAGCATAAAAATACCATAATATGTTTGCAGATATTTAAGAAACATGAAAATGTTAACAAAGGGGGTTACATCTGATTTTTTTACACACACACACACACGTTTAAAGGTGCTGTATGTAAGTTTTTGACTCTACTAAAGCATAAAAATACCATAATATGTTTGCAGATATTTAAGAAACATGCTAAGTTAACATATTTGTTTATCTGAAAAACAATGCTACAGTCAGGTATTCTCCTTTGAAAATATGCGTTACGGGCCGGAATGTCGGTCTCTGTTTTGGTTTGTGAAACCCGCCCACTGCCGGTTTACCCAATTGTATTTCGGTACCCCGGGTTGCAAGTTGGTGGGAAACACAGCGTATTTAATTTCAGTCATGGAAGCTGGCAAACGAATGGGGTCAGAGCGGGAAATAGAACTTTCTTCCCATCCTAAAAAGCCTCGACATCCATCCAGAAAACTTTATGATCAACAACGGTATAATAAAAGCAGAATAAATATTGGAGATGCGTTTGAGAGATGGTTGTTGGTGTCATCAATCTGGCAACCTGCATGTGCGTCAAGTCTGAGGAGGAGGGACCGGATGAAAAAAACCATCTCCAATATTTTGAATTTGGACTGCAATACCTAGTTCAACCACTCGGTGTCAATCCTACATACAACACCTTTAATTGATTTCGTCATTGACTGCTCTAAAATATGAGACACCAATGTTTCATGACTTCAGAATACAGAATAAGACAAATGCTTATTCGATAACTGTTTTATTTCCTATTTGGGTTTATTTATATGGTTTTTTAACATTAACTTTTATTGCAAGGCATTGTTAGATGGACAGTCACTCACTGGTGGGGCCCCCCGATAACCTCCCCGTGCTGAGATGCGTCGTCATGTGTCGACGATAGCCAGAGATATTGTCAAAACATAAAAATTTGGCAATATTAAGAGGATTCAGCATTTCCAATTAATGTAGGCCGGTTACATTCTTCTTATTATTAGGCCTACTATTATTAGGTTACTTTTATTATTAAATTACATGAAGTTATTGCCCCGCAATAATTTCATAGCGCATCACCGCATGACGCGCTGTCCTCATTGAAAATGTTTTTAAAACATTTTTTTTTAAACAGGTCTATTCATTTAAACAATGAATTTATGAATTATAAATGAATTATAGGCCTATTATTAAAATTATTAACACTGCAGTCATCAATGAAAATTAAGAGCAGCTTTATTTCATGCACGGCACCAATTTTCAAAAACACGAAACCGATTTTTTAACATGAAATACGTTTCTTCTCATGTTTTTCACTATACGGGCCACAAGAGAAATATTAAGGGAATAATTTAAGACCGTTATATACCATTATCAGCATATGCTAGAGCAGTTTCGTCTCTCATTGTCTTTCCCTTTCTCTATAGTGAATTTACTGACGTTCACCAGCATAACTGCTTGCTTGTGTTGCTTGACCCCTCCCCCATAATATCAATTGTTTATAGGCAACATATTATGGGGGGGGGGCTGTGCCGGGGCTAAGCAAGTTTCTGATGGGGCTATAGCCCTGTCAAGCCCCGCCACTGGCTGTGCTTTATAATTAAATTATTACAATCACAATTCAAGTGATGAAGGCTTTTGAAAATCTGTCAATAATCAGTGTTGAGCCCTTCAGTAAGGTTAAGCCTGTCTGGTTTAAATGTTTGAAAAGAAATGTTTGAAAATGACTAACAGTTGAAGCCATTATAAATTTAGAAAAGTAATCGAAAAGTAATCAGTTACATTAATTTAACAAAGTGATTGAAATAGTTACATTCCTTATTACATTTTAAATAGGGTGACTTGTAATCTGTAACTTATTACATTTCCAAAGTAACCTTCCCAACACTGTTAGTAAGGCAGTTAAGTTTAGGTATGGGGTAAGATTAAGGGATCGAAAACCATGCAGAATAAGCCTTTAATGTGTGCTTACGCTATGCCTACCAACTACGTCATCTGCCAGAACGTGCGTATGACAGTTAGCGGAAGCTATGATTACTGTTTATAAAGTTTTAAATATGGATATTTTTCTTACAAAAATGCATCGACTCACTGCCTTTATTAATCCCCATTACCCTAACCCATTACTGTTTTTTTGCCCACTATATGGATGTATACATATTTAAATACATCCACTGTTTTTTGCTTATGAAAACAAAATTCAACATGACAAAAAAAGTGATGCACCTTTTATAAACAGTAACTTTGAAACTTTGTTTAATTTCACAAGAGGCGATTCTTCTATGTTCCTTCATCCCCTGCATCAGATACAGCACATCAAAGCAGGAGCACTTTGGAAACATTAATAATTTAATAATTATCTTCAGCTTTTCTATAGTTGACACATTGTACAGTAAGTGTTCTGCCAGATGTCCTACCATGTATCAATGACACTTTGCTAAAGATGTGGCAGACCCAGAGCAGAGAGGAATGAAGGATAGTTTCAATGATTCCAAATGACCAGCGATTCACGAAACCCACTCTTGTCTTTCATCTCTCTTTTCTTCATTTTGATGATTTCACACTGAATCCATTTAGTGCAGAATTTGAGAATTTGCTCTCTGTGCTATTCCCCTAATCGACATGCAAATCTCTCTTTCCCTATTGCGCTAATGCATCTTAGAAGCTGAATATGTGAGCTTGCATTGAAAGATGATAAATGTGAAATCATTCTGAAGCAAGCAAGTACCTGTCAAGTAAACATGACAAATGAAAACAAGTTAGAGAGGAGGAGTGTGGCGTTGGTGCTGATAATGCACAGACACTAATGCTAATGATGGTGTGAGGTAAATAAATCCGTTTGTTCCACCCTGTCAGGGTACGACAGACTGACCTCATGGTGTCATGTCTACATTTATTGCAGTCATATTTGTATGAAGTTGCTCTCACCAATATTGACAGCAAACAATTAGAACCAACAAGAGTAAGTTACTGCTGTGGAAAATAGCAGCAGACTTTCTGACTACCAGTATATCGATGGTATTAAAATCTAACTTTCTCTAGCATTGATGGACACCGAATTTGTGCCAATTTGATGTGAGGTCTTATATATATGCAGGTGGTAAGCAGTTGCAAGAGTGGCATGTTATAAAGGTTATATGAGCTTCAGTTCACTTGGCAGCTCTTGTAACTCTTGTATTTCAGTGCTCAAAGACGTTGATGTATTAAATATAAACAAAAGCATCATGTGGTTATAACGTTTGAGAAGTAGGAGTATATGTGTAGTAGATTTGCTTACAGTTACAGACATCCTTTTATCGATTTCTATACAGTCATAATCGTTCTTCTTATCTTATATCTGTGCTGACATCCACCAAGGTATAGTAGCCCTATATGTGCATTTGAGAAGAAGAGATGTTACAGAGGCTGAATATTCACTGTGACTGAAGCCCCTTTTTGACGAAACACTATATGTCATCTCTAAAGTATAACATTTATTTACCACAGTGTATAAATTACATGTGTATAACTCAATATAATGTATACTAACTAAATAAATGCTAACCATGATTGCTGTTTTTTTTTTCTATTACAAAATCATACATTTAGGTATGATCAAGTTGTATGTTATCAGACTTTTAAGTCTTTAAAGTCTTCAGTATCTTAAATGGTAAGTATCAATTTAAAACAGGAGTCATGATGTGGCCTAATTTGAAGTGATTTAATTAATTTAGCCTATTTTATGGTGTTTATATGATAATTTATTGTAGATGGTTGTAAATGTGCATGTTTTATCTGAGTTTTTTGAAAGCACAGCTTGATGTAGTAAAGCATTTACAAAATAAGAGTACCAGCGTATTTTGGACTTGTTTATAATTAAAAGTCCTGCATATGCATACAAGGTTTTCTGGATATTAGCCTACTGGTATTTTGGTTACACAATAAACGCTGCACTGTACAGCACCATGCCCTGCCATGCCACATCTACAAAATTTGAACACATTGTTTTCTATTAGTGTACACACACCAGCGACTGTTCATAGCGACTCAGGACACTGTTCAAAATCTGGCCCGCCACGCACATATTTTCCCATAAAATCACATTATATTTGTCCCAAATTATTGTTAATCTATATAAATGACATCATCCTAGGCTGGAAGATTGTGTATTGTGCATCTTTCAGCAAAACGTTTGTACTTCTGTGGCTTGAATAAAGTCTCTTTGCTTTATATAGAGAACTAATAATATAGATACGCTTTCTCTTTCTGTTTGCTGTTTTGTCAAACTTATACTCACTTTTTCTGGAGGTGAAGCTGGTCTCTGCTTAAACGCCGCTGTCAATCAACAATCATGGGAGGGGCGTGTGCAAAGTGACGTCACTTTGCCCAGAATCTGTGAACGGCTTGATCTGAGAAAGTACTTATGATTTGTAGAGATTTAAAACAAGCACTGGGTGGATTTTTTTATCATTATAGGATGGTTTTGTACACACTGCCAAGACACATTTAAGTTCAAACACCATGCAAAAGTGAATTTTGCATCCAATGTCCCTTTTAAATGCTGTATGACCTTAAAAATTACAACAGAAATGAATCAGAATCTTCACCAAATTCTGTATATCATCAGATTCACAAATGCTGGAAACGAAAGTGTCTTCGTTCACAAACCATTCGTATCCAAGGCCAACACAAAGATGCATAACCTGGTCTAAGGTGTAATGCTCACCATCAGAGATTTCTGGATGCCTGGTTAAGTGATTTTTGCTGCCAGAAGGCAGGATGGAAAGGGACACGCATGGTGTGCCACCCCTTGGAATGCTTTTCATCCGTCATGGTGCAAGGGAACAGGGAGATGCTCTGTTAATATCGGTCAGGCTCTCTCCCAATGGAGCCTGGCAAGAGCACTTCCTCTGAGTCTGATATTAGCAGCTCTCCTAATTTGTCACTGTGATGAGACGGAGGCTGTGTGGAACATTGTGTGGATTGATGTCCTGTTCAAGAATCAGCCTGATGCCAGGACCGAGCCAAGCAAGAACTATGGCTCCAGCTTTAGAGGACTTTGTTTTGCACAACATTGAAGTGTTTGTAGAGCGCTGCAGGAATTAATTTCAGTTGTGTGCAGCTTTTAACAGCACTACAGAGAGCTTACACAAACCTCAAGTAGGTTTAAATTAAGACCAAAAAGTGTTTGTGGCTTACTTGCTAAAATGCAATCAATTACCGAGTACAAATGTTTTAGATACTTAAACAACTTAAAAACATACTTTAGAGTCTCTGAAGAATGTTTAGAAAATGAAGTACAGCTTTTCACTCTGCAGAAAGAAAAGCGTATCGCTTCAGCTTTTAGCTTTCTGCTTTTCTATTTAAATATGACTTTTCTATTTAACCATGCTAAAATAGAGCTGTAATAAGACATCAGATGTAACACTGTTAGGTAACACCTGTCACGTTGAACTTTTGTTACATTTTATTACTGTGTATTTTTTAATTGCAAACTTTCCTGTAAATTCCCCCACATTTAAATGCTACTAGTTACATTTGTTTTTAAGTGCACCGATTATTTCTAAACTGTGCTGCTTTTATAACCTACTCACCAATGGATTGAGAATGGACATCTGTTTGCATTTTGTACATGACTTTATTTTGTTAAAATCAAATGTGTTTGTTGAAAAAGGTTTTTAGACGAGCCCTCATCAACATCTTCCATTTAATTTTAAGCATTTTAATACAGAAATGTTAGACAATTATGCTCAAAACAGGTGTGAAAATTGGCCTGAGTGCATCAGACGATGGTGGAAACTGATGGACTGATACAACGTAAACAGCTCAGCCACTTAGACATCATCACCATCATCACTTTTGTCGCATCCCAATGACCACGTTCTAAATTAACTTAAAATTACTTAAAACACAAAATGATCTGAGCTGTTTTTAAGCAGATCAATTAAAGCTGTACTACTGTGCCTGCTGCCATCAATAGACGTGCAATGTTTGCTGAGAACTGATGATTAATGATCTGAAAAGTACAAAATATTACAGTATTTGTTTTTTTGGTTAAAGGCAAATGCTGTCCATGTGTACACAAAGCTGTGGATTGCAAAATAAATTTAACTTAATAAATGTGGGAAATTTACAGCAAAGCTTGAAATAAACAAATACACAGTAATAAATAAAATGAAATAAAACATTACCCTAGGGAAAAATAAATATATTTAAATGTATTTGAAAGGCATTTATTTCATACTAAGTGTAATACAAATACATTTATATATTTATGTACTTATTAAAAATACCCTGCAATTGCACTTTTTGTATACTACACTTGTATACTTCACGTCTGCTAAATTGGAACAATTTATTTTGTACTAAATGCACTTTGTGTGGAAGTAGTGCTGAACTCCAACTAAAGATATACTGAAGTATATTTGATTGAGCTAAAGTGGAACTATTGCAAGTATACTTCAGGTACACTTTAAATATCTTGCATTTAAAGACCGATATTATTCAAAGATCATACAATCCTCATCAATAGTGACATTAAAACACATTTAGGCTTAACATTAAGAAATGTGCATTGTGCACATGCATTACTCCAAAAAAGTTGAATTATAATTGTTATATTAGTAAGTCTCGAGCGAAATATTTATCTATAAATAAATAAATATATTAATAGATTTGAACTATACTTGGAATGAAATAAATTTTAAATATATTTAAAATATTTTAAAATATTTTACTAGGATATATACAGACGTTACAGCTAAAAGTGTATAGCTATGTACACCTATAGTCTTTGATCTATTCAGCACAGCACAGTCACTTCCTGTTATTTTTACTATTTTATAAATTTTATTACATTGATTATTTACATTTTGTTTTTACCTGTCTGATAATCAATAATATAATTTCCATTTCTTTTTGTTGCAAAATTGCTATCTTATCATATTATTGTCTACAAAAATTGGCCTTTCTGATTACTGAATTAAAATGTTACCATGAATTTTTCATGAGTCTTTTTTAAAAACTATATATTGTTCAATGTATGCATGCAGACATGGGATATAATATTCATGTTTCATATATATGCAGCTGAGACTGAGACAGCTTAGACATTACACTTTCTCATTTTATGTGAGCGTCATGTTCATGTGATTCAAAGCTTCATAATGAGACACTGGAGTTTATTCCCAAGAAAGATATATAAATGAACATGAGGCACTGTGAGGAACACATTCAAATGAGATACCCTGCAACCTAACAACACCAGGTATTTGTCTTCCATGTGCACATCAAAGTATAGTATGTGTGGTGAGACAGCATACACACTTCTGCCTCTTAGTATTTCTTTTTTTGAAAAAGTAGTTAACTCAAAGTAGTCAGCACATACTTTTTGATGTGTAAAGCAAAGATATTAAACAAAACAAGCCCAAATGTCCTAAAAAATGAAAATGTAAAAGAAAGCAAGTGTGTATGCGTGTGCTCAGGCAGGTTCGTAAAAGCAATGACCTCGCTGGAGCCAAGGACTCTGGTCCACCTCCTGGAGTAAGATGGATTCAGCAGCCTAGAATGGGCCCTGGATTATCTCTGCCGAACAGCAGCGGATGAGAAAGAAAGGATACAGGGCTCTCCCGCTTCTCGGGGAGGTTGAAAAATGAGTGAGCAAGATACTATTTCTCCTTTAATTCGCGAGGGGTGGCCTGGCTCGGCCTGCGATAAGCCGGTAGTGATCAACTTGCTTTGAGTTCGGACGTGACCGAGTGACCTGCCCCCACCCACGCCGATACACACGTAAACACCCGCACACAGTTATCGTTCCGCTAGCCAACTTCCCATCCAGCTCCGGCTCCATGCAACCTTAAGCCCTCTGTTTGGAAGTGAACAAGCATGAGATGTGACTACCTCTCTCTGCCACGCGTTTATTTTGGATAAGAAGTGTTGAAGAAAAGTGGCTGAAGAAGATGAAAGCACACACTCACGCAGCTCGGGCATATGTTTGGGGTTATGATTTATGAAATGGAAGCGCTTCATACCCAGCTGGACATGCTGTGAGCTGGATAGAGGTGTGACTTTTTTGCTAACATTGTTTAGAAGCAAATTTATTTTAGTTTTATTTGCTTTTAGTTTTGTGTCACTGAGGGAGGTTTACTAAAAATGAATGGTGGTAGCGCATCTTTGTTTGCATTGTTTTAGCAACTGATCTGCTAAGGTAAATATGCAAATAATGGAATGGCAAATTTGCAATTTAAATGCAGTTAACAATTCCCTAACTTGTGGACCATTTCTGAGTGCTTGGTTGTGGAGAATACAGCAGACTACTGCGATTTGGAGTACTTTATTGGGACTGTAGAGCATCACTGCACCACTGCTTTCCAGACACCAGAATCAGTTCTTTAAAATACAGAAATACACAAAATTCTGTCTACCACCTACTTTCTATAGGCAGAAATAGTGCAATATGAATTGCGGCAAGAGCACTATTCGCAATCTGAATTTAAATGGATCATCGGATGCCCATTTTTTACAAGTTGATATGATTCTTTAAGTTCTTATTGAAAAGTCTATAACATACTTTGGTTAAAATTTCTCAATGTTAGTGTAAAACAACAGCCTTTTTACCTTGTCAAAAACAGCTCTGTTAATGTTCCTTTAAATGCTAATGAGCTTTGCTCACCCTGCCCCTCTCTTGGGGTGATGAGCTGTTCTCCTGACACTGTAAACTTTAGCCGCATTCGTCGCGAAACTTGCTAACTAGCACATTATTAGGAAAGGCAATTTGCAAAGATTCATAAAAAAACTTATACTCACTTCTGCTTCATACCCAGCTGGACATGCTGTGAGCTGGATAGAGGTGTGACTTTTTTGCTAACATTGTTTAGAAGCAAATTTATTTTAGTTTTATTTGCTTTTAGTTTTGTGTCACTGAGGGAGGTTTACTAAAAATGAATGGTGGTAGCGCATTTTTGTTTGCATTGTTTTAGCAACTGATCTGCTAAGGTAAATATGCAAATAATGGAATGGCAAATTTGCAATTTAAATGCAGTTAACAATTCCCTAACTTGTGGACCATTTCTGAGTGCTTGGTTGTGGAGAATACAGCAGACTACTGCGATTTGGAGTACTTTATTGGGACTGTAGAGCATCACTGCACCACTGCTTTCCAGACACCAGAATCAGTTCTTTAAAATACAGAAATACACAAAATTCTGTCTACCACCTACTTTCTATAGGCAGAAATAGTGCAATATGAATTGCGGCAAGAGCACTATTCGCAATCTGAATTTAAATGGATCATCGGATGCCCATTTTTTACAAGTTGATATGATTCTTTAAGTTCTTATTGAAAAGTCTATAACATACTTTGGTTAAAATTTCTCAATGTTAGTGTAAAACAACAGCCTTTTTACCTTGTCAAAAACAGCTCTGTTAATGTTCCTTTAAATGCTAATGAGCTTTGCTCACCCTGCCCCTCTCTTGGGGTGATGAGCTGTTCTCCTGACACTGTAAACTTTAGCCGCATTCGTCGCGAAACTTGCTAACTAGCACATTATTAGGAAAGGCAATTTGCAAAGATTCATAAAAAAACTTATACTCACTTCTTCTGTAGGTGAAGGTGGATCATGAATGATTCGCACAAACAGACGCATTTAGGTAGATCGGGGGGCGCATAATCCACTGCGTCTTCAGCGGCTCAGATGTCGGGAGTAAATGATGGCTGCTATGTTCATTATTACATCCAACAACAGAACACCACAATCGCTTAGGAGACAATCTTGTCTAAACCTGCTCCGGCATTGAAACAACTGAAAAAGTGAATTTTGCGTCTGATGACCCCTTTAAACACTAAAGGAACATATCAGCACATTTTGGCATAATGATTGTTTGTGAATAAAGATGAAGGGTTTTTGCATTGAAATACCACAAGCAAAAATGGCATAAATGTTTAGTGAATTCACACTCTAGATTTTCCAATCTAATCATGGAGCATTTATGCATTTTTCTTCTGCAATCTTTCACAACATCATAAGGTGCGGTCGCATTCGTGAAATTTTGCAGACAAAAAAGTCATGTCAATAGAGCAAAAGTCTGTTGTCAATAGAGCAGCGATGTATAAAGCACAGAAGAAGTGACTTTCAAACCAAGCAGCTTTCTGTTGGTCATCATTCTGACCACCATAGTTTGGGGACACAACTTAACACAAAACTCAGGTTGTTTTCCAAAAACTTGAGAAAAGAAGTTAATATGAAAACTTTGTGACTTGAAGATTCCTTTCTCTTTCTTTATCTTAACTCCTGCCTTATCTTAATCAAGATAACCAGACTCTAACTAACACAAAACTCACTGCTTTCGTTCTTAGCTCAAAATACAAACTTCCTAATTAGATGGCTGTAATTTTTTTATCTCACTTTATCACACTAAGATAATTGTTCATCTTGACAACTATATATACGATCCATCACAGCAAATAACTCCAATTGCATTGTTCCAGTGTGTGAGAAATTAATTGCAAGAAGAAAAAAATTCTGCCAAAACGGACATTTTAAAAATACAAATCTCAAATTTGTAAAAAAAAAAGGCTTTTGTTAGTTTCAACTTTCAAATTGTGTCATCTTAAAATCAAACTAATTAACGGTCTAACCAATCTGTTTGTGACATATTTGTCTCTGGGAATTAACTCTAACAAGATCACAAATGTCTATTTAAAGTCCTTAATAATGCTATTTACTGTGAGAGCTGGATCAGAAAGCAGTCTGTGATTCAGTTATGCTGTTGTGTTTTCTCTGCTGTGGGGTTGTGTTTCTTTAGAGGTGGGGTGCGAGGGGGGATTTTGGAAGGTGTGCATCAATAAGGAATCTGTGTCCAAGACAGCTGCAGTATTCAAACTTAATACAGAAGAAATCAGCTCCTGTTTACACAATCTCAGACTGTTTTGACTTTTACCTGAATTTTATTTTAATTTCACAGCATTCTTATGTATATATATCTTACATATAATCACAGTGTGCTGATATACAGCCATTTCGCACCGCTACGAGTGTGATGTTCCGTTTATACAACAGTTTGATGGCACAAGTGTGTAAATAAAAAAAGCAACAACAATTTGTCAGTTTAACAGCTGAGCCCAAGCCTCTGTTACTAATTTGAAAACATCATTTTAGAACTAGTAACGAAGGAACGTTGAGATGCTTAATTTAAAGCTTACTGTTTTGCTATACTAAAAGCTCACGTACAGTAGAGTATTATGAGTGAGAGATGGACTGGGCGAGTGTGATTACCTGCATCTGATACAGCATTCATTATTCAGCTCAATCTCAATAAAACATTAGTTTGAATGTCCGCCGAGGAAAGCAATATCTTTGTCATACTATCCTTTAA
>NW_015505419.1:226990-238543 GCF_001515645.1 Sinocyclocheilus grahami | reverse complement strand
ACTGATTGTGATGTTTCTTTTAGCTTAATTTCAGTTTAAGATCACTTCCTGCTGTAAAAGCAGATTTGAATGACACTCCAATGTGTGATAAGTGGCCACCCTTTGTCTAGGCCTGATTTTCAGGGGGGCTTTGACTGAAACTGATGTGATGCGTGCTCCCTATAGCCCCCTTGTAATTTGAACATGGAATGTGCAGTATGTGAACATTTTCAAAAGGCTACTTTAACACAGAAATAACAATATGTTAATCCAATGGTTAAACCGGATAATAATATTGTGGTATTGCCTCTGTAGCTGGCCTTTTATCCACGTAATGATGTGTAGATGGTCAGATATTACACCACATGTTTAACCCCAGCTATTAAACTTCTATCACTGCATATCCCATAACCTCGAAAAAACTTCTTTCAAAAGCACTCCGTGACATTTCAAACTTTTAAAGTTTGGAGTCATTCCTACAGTTCAAGTTCACTTATTTTCTTTTTATTTCTGTCCTTCTCTAGAATTATTGTTTAGTCTGGGGCCATGGCAGCTGATTTCTGGCATTACAGAGCAGAGGAGCTGCTAAAAATGGTCTAATTTTTAGGGAACAGCACCAGTTTTGTGTGCAACTGAGGAGCCATCTTCTCTAATCACTCTGACATTTCACATTCCATATTTGTTGCGCAGGGTTTTTCTACACTTTGAAGGTCACTACTAAATTATCTTAAAGCATGCAAATTGGACTGTCCCTTCCTCTGATTTTAAAGCCTTGGAAAATTGACCCTTAAGTGTCTGCTAGCTTTCTGTTTTTTTCTGTAGGTTTGCGAGGGCTGTGAAAGGACACTACTAACTATTGAACATATCATGCAGTTGTCAGGAAGGGCTGGCTATATGTGCCTTCATATATCAATTGTTATGTGCAGTAGGCGCTGACCCAAGCCAGATCCTCATAAATACTTGAATGCTTTTTACATGTGCAAACGCTTCATAGCCTTGGCTCAGATTTAATAGAAAAGTTGTACTGTTACCTAGGACTTGTGGTTGGACTAAACTTTTGGATGTATGGCCCCAATATTGTTCAGTGCAGTTCAGACAACCATCATTTCAGTAATGCCACTGACTGGGCCATGTGTGCTTGAATATTTCATTGAAGACAGATGAATTTCTAATCTTAGCTCCAAGCTGCAGCATTTTGTCACAGATCCATTTCCTGTCTGTCTAGTGCTTTTTCCACTCGCACATAAGAAACGGCACGCATAAACACAGAGAGAAGCTCATGAAAAATAATAGCTTTTACTAGATTACATTTTATGTAATACTCCCTCCCACCGCCTTAATGCATTTCCAAAGAGGTATCACACACAACGAAGAATGATATCCCGAAATCTTCATTAATGACTGTCTCATTAATGGATACATTCTATTTTTCACAAATTATAGGCCAATTACATGCTTCACTGTTCATCAATAACCAATCTATGCTAACGGACCACAAAAGTGGCACATACTATATAATTAGACGTTCACAGAACTATAATTCACAACAGTTTTGTTGCCATGGTGATCTGTTATAGTTGAGACACACATTTTTCAATTTTCAATCAGTAAGAAATACATAATTCTCACAAAAAGAAATTGGAATCGTAATGAATCAGGTAAAACAGCAAAAAGGTCTTTGCTGTCACAGTTGATGGCATCCTGAATTTAGACCTTTCATTTTCCTGAGATTACAGTATCTGTTATATTATAGTGTAATGGATGAGAAGAGAGAACAATTATTAAGGGATCTAAGGCCATCAGACCATACAAAATCTCTCCTTGGTTCTCACTTATGTCTACTTAAACCCACAGCACACATTTTCAATGGGGTTTAGGTCAGAAAACAGGAATAGATGTGGCAAAATCTTGGTTTTATGGTCAGTCAGGCATTTGTATAGAGGAATTTGGAGGTATGCACTGGATATGGTTCTGCAAGAAGAGCCAGCCACGACCAAATCTAAACCCCCAGACAGAAACAGACAGATTTTGATCTGAAATCTATATCTATGGTACTCAGCATCCCAAAAAGCTTACCAGGGCCTTTGGAAGATAAAAAGCCCCTGCAACTTCACAGGTCCACCACAATCCTTTGCAGTAGGGATCTTTCTGCTTGACATTGGCTCTTTTTACTCTAAACACACGTTCTCCTGTTTGTAGCCAAAAAGCTAGTGGGTGAAACATTGCAGGAACCTGCAAAATATGCATACATATACTGTATACATAAAACATTCACAGCCGCTCTGCCCACCACAAAGAGGTTTCCAAAGGCCTAACTAGGGATAATGATGGGACTTGATTGTGAGTGGGCTGACTCCTGGTAAAGTGGATTGCAGGATTTTATAAGGGGGCGTAAGAATTGCTATGTTGCAAATGCCTGGAGTTCAAAATTCATTATCTCAATAATTTGGTGGTAGAAAAAAAGTGGAATATTTTAGTTGGCTTTGTGATTACTTTTTTTTAAGTTTGGCATAAGAAAACAGGAATGTCTGATAATGAAAAGTAAAAAAAATATATGAAAGCAATACTATATATATATATATATATATATATATATATTAAAACTATCAATTTTTATGTTAGAAATATCCAGTCTCATTTTTAAGGGACCATTTAAGCAAATGCTTTATGGTGTTACAGAGCAGCAAATGAAGCTGATTAAAATGGAGTTATGCAATCAGTAGCATGTCTCTGTGCCTTTCCATTTTTGTGAAATTATAAATATATATTTTTTCAATGTTAATACTCCAAACTTTGGACTTTGATCTTTTCTCAAACTGTTACCAGGAGTACATTATTTACACAGTATAATGTCTAAGAAATGAAAAATGTTAAAGTTCAAGATATATGTGTATATCAAGTTATAAGTTCAGTCAGAATGAGCTTTATAAATAAGTATATAAATTCAAGATATATGTGTATAAAACGTGTATAATATGTGTATAAAATATTCAATGTGAGTAAATAAATTAATAAACAAATTACAATCTAAACCAAATTACTTGCCAAGTTGAATCCACTTTATATCAAACGTCTTTGAAATGTTATGAATGGTGCTGCTCTTCACAAGAGTTTTTAATTATGAAGCAGAAATGTGAAGTGGGAAGATGCTCTTATTTTATATGTGGATTTGTGCGGCTTTGAGGACTGTCGGCATGTCCATGTTCTTATACAAGCACTCTTTGTTTAGATTAGGTTTTGATCCCACAGTTTATGTATTAAGATGCTTAGCTTCTATCAAATTTGTCTTATATAATTATTAGGAAGAAAGGCATTACATCAGTATATAATATGAATTAAAACTCAGGCTACGTTAATCCTCATGATGCGCTGTGGGATATATGATCAAATCAAGACATTATGATGTTATAATGGTGATATCTCTCAGACATGCTGACTGGGTAAAGATGTGTATTATACTTTCTGGTGTCCACTTTGGTGTTATATTGAAATTTCAAGGTCCTTCTCTAAACTTTTTAAATTGGCTCTAAATACTTATACAGCCTATCATCAAATGTGTAACAAAATTATTTTAAGGCTTACAATAACATTCTATAGTCAGTCGCCATAGATTTCATTTGAGATGCAGACTGTTCTCCACACTGGCTACGTTCGTAAAGAGACAGTTCACCCAAAAATGAAAAAAAAAAAAAAAAATCTGTCATAATTTTCTCAACCTCATGTACTTCCAACCCTGTATAACTGACGTCCTTGTGCAGAACACAAACACAAACACAAACACACACACACACACACACACACACACACACACACACACACACACACACACACACACACAAAAACAAACTATAGTTTGAATAATGTTGGTATGTAAATAATCAAAACATTGAAACACTGTGCCATTTTTCAGAATATCCCCATTTTCCATATAAAGGACGTCATATAAGTTTAAATGACATGAGTAAAGCAGAATTGCTGTCCCTTTAACTGTATGGTATGTTTTCATGAAAAAAAGCTTTTGGTTTTGACAGTCCATCAACATTTGTTTCTAGAAGTAAAAGGATAAATATGGCCAAAGTCCTGCAAAGGCTTTACACTTAAGGTGATACTGATCATGATCCTGGCTTTCACAGTAAAACTAATTGAACCCTTTTGTTCATTACTGATACATAGATTAAAACTATGGTGAAAAAAAGCCTTTTGAAGCTGTGTATGTGCTGCTGTGATATTTTCTCTGCCTGCTCGACTGCTCTCCAATTCTGCTTGGTCTATTATAGTAGCTGTATGAAAATGATGGACATTTGAATTTTAACATTTAAAGTTTAAAATTTACAACATTAAAATTCCCAATGCTTGTGCATAAGCGTTAAATGAACAGCATTTATTAAGGGGATGATTAATATGATTAAAGATAAAATGGTCAGTCTCAGTGGGGGTTGGCAGTTTTAGAGCATTGTTAGAGGGGCACTACTTGTTTAAGTTTGAGAACTCTGGTTTGCGTATTATGACTTTATCTATAGCAACACAGACAAAATGATAGATCCGATGGATACATGGATTAGCACAGTTAATCTGATATTCTCCCCAAACTTTGTACCACAATTTCTGTTTTGTGGACTGACCTCCACAAAATAAGCAGGCCTAAAGCCTAGCGTGGCTCTAATTATGAAATGCTGTTGTTTACTAGAGGAGCAGGGGTTTCATTTCAGTGTTGCAATGTTTGGTTGTAGTGTTGTTGTCAGAAAATGGGATACTGCTATCGAGAGACTAAAAGTGCGCCAGACGTAAACAACAAAATGCTCCCTGCAGTTACATAACTGTCTGCACAGTTGTTCGAAGAGTTAAGTCTCCTCCTTTTTGAATCAAATTAAACAAAGCAAATGAACCACATAAACGAGGTAACAGCGTGGAAAAACGGATCCAGATTAGCTTAAATGTTAGGGAAAATGAATTAGTAAAGCAAGGTCGTTGGAATAAATTTTCTTTATAACTTTGTGAAAACATTTACACAAAGTGGTGTAAGGCCACACTGCAAATCACTCTACATGCTTTGCCAAAATGATAAGCGAACACGGTTTACCAAACATTCCCTCCTTCCATTGCAACCATGAAATACACACGAGGGGACATTAAACAGACGGGTTCTCATAAACCACAAACATGATTCTATTGTATTCTTTTTTGCGAGTAGAAAACACTTTTCCTATTTGCCAATCAAGCTCAGCATGTTTCCCCCCAAGGCACCCTGAATAGTGTATACTTTTTTCAGTCAGAATGCCTTCACACAGACAGACAAATGTTTACTGACTTGTGTGTTTTAAAGAGGCGTAGTAGAGGTGCCGCAGGTTTGTATGGCAGTTAAAAGGTGACACTGGAGGTGAAAATCTCTCTCAAGAAAAGACAAATGGAAAAAACAAAAACACTAGTTATGAGAACGCTATTGTCACCTGTCAGTAACAATTCTCAAAAAAGCGTCTGGATTTTACTTTGAATTTGACAGCTGTAAAATGGCTGTATTGTTGTGGAAAAACTCAGATAAGGTTCTGTGTTTTTAACAACTTGCTATTGCTCAGCTAAAGGCAGCGTAGTGGTTACAATGATTGTTTTCACATTAATAGAGGGTCAAATAAGGTTCAAATAAAGTCTAATGTTTGTCATAATTAGAACCCAAACATGATGCACAAAGACAGACGTGAAGCACCAAAAACTCTGTTAAAATTGACTTATCAGAGAAACTGATATTACAGATTTTTTTATTTTGCACTAATTTCCAACATTTTTAAATGTAAGCTCTAGCTTCACAATGAAAATCCATTTTTATATTGAATTTTGATGCCTAGTTTTTACACTAATTTCTAGTGTTTCTTAGTCAAAATAGTATACAGAATTTTAATATCAGTTATCTATCAGTTTTTGAACTTGGACATCATAATAATTATCAGATTATTTGTACAACCGGGTGAACTACGAAGAACACAATTCTGTGGGTATATATACATGTATTTGGTCCATTGTCTATTGTCAACAGTGTAGTGATGAATAAAGCACAGCTCAAACAGAAGTCAGTATCAAACCAAGCAGATGTATATTGGTTAACACTTCAAATTCGATTCAACAACTTGAACCCACTGTGAAATCTGCATGAAGAAATCTTTCGCCCTGACACAAAATCCCCAATCATGTGGATTCCAGTTGAAATGACTGGATTTCACCTGTGAAAATTTGCTGATCAAGGGTAAGTGTGACTGCACCTTTTAGCTTTCCTTTTTGTATTGTGGTATTAAAATGACCTTGGGGTCTCTGAGACCCAGGCGGAAGCCGAAGGAAAGGACCCTCTGGAACACATGTAAAACTCTCTGTCCTTTGCCTTTTACCAGTTACTGTTCTAAACAAACATATTGGAGTAATTAATTCTAAACTGCCCCTGTGACCTCTAACATGCAAAATATGTATGTTCACATTTACGGAGGAGAAAAATTAAAACCTGTAAATGGTGATGGAGGTTTGCTCCAAAATGGAAAAGTGGGTGTGATGTGTTACTTGCATAAATGCCCTGGACACAGCCCATTCATCAGGCCCATATGCAGAGTATGCCTGTGACCTAGATAAGTTTGAATGCAAACGGATGAAATATGTTCTCTATTGGGGCTGGGAACCAGCTAGCTGAGGGAGGAAGGCCGTGCAAAGACCCAGAGCTGATCTGTCACTGTCAGCATGTACTATAGAGACCTCAGAACACCTGGGCAATCTCTTGATGACACAGCGCTGTGTTAGACAGCGGAGGCCAAGCTGATATCTCTGGTCACCACAATGGTGGGCATGATGAGGCTTGGAAGTGTAGTCAATGGGAATTAATTCATGCACTCTAAATTAAAAACATAATAATAAATAAAGGTGTTCCTCTTAATTTCAGTGGCCTAGTGGAAGCTTTTCACATGTTTTATTGTGGCTAAAAGAATGAAGCCTGTGTGAAAATTAGACGGTGTGGTTTATTTCCAATACGTGCACAACCTGAAAACATCGAACTCTGCTGCCAGCCGCTTCTCTCATCTTCCTGTTTTCCCCTCATTCATTTATTTATTCTCTTCTTTGTCAAACCACACTATTCATCTACACAAATGTACGTCTGCATTTCTTTGGCTTGACTGAGTGCGCTATAGAACAAACCTGGGTAGAGACATTTATTCTTTGTTTTTTATTCTGATACGCTTTATTTCATCAGTGAAATGTTGCGGCATGTGTTTGTCAGAGAGATAAAGCCTCACAAGAAATGAGCCACAGCACTCCACTCTGCTAAACAAGCTGCCCCAGATATGAGGATGCCGTTTGCGTATGTTTGCGTGAGAGAAAAAGAGGGAGATGGAAAAAGTAAACTCGACTGAGGTGTATTATTCATTAGTGAACAATTGAGGACATTTGGTTTTATTTCTGTGTGTGCTTCCGAGCGAATCCTCTGTGAATATGTCCCTTGTCACTACAGTACGTAGGTCTAGCTCCATGATCAGCAGCACAAATATGCTGCATGAGAGTCACCTAAAACTCATCAGCAATGAGCACAGAAGAAGAGCGAAGGATGATTCTAACATCCTTTTCTCCTTTCTCTTCCACAGAGTAACCAGACCAGGCCGCAATGTGACTTCACAGCTTGCTGCATGGTACCACGGCGAATCCTAGCCCATTGATGTCAGTCATAACACTGTAAAAACACATGGAATGCCACCCTTGGCACTGTGCACTTTCACTTTTACCTTTTTCTATTTAAAAACGAATGCCCCTCCAAGGTAATAAATAATAATAAGTCTGTGTTTGGGCCTCATTCCTCCCACTGTATTATTCACAATGGTATGAACTTGATTTTTTTTATTTATTCATAGACTTATTGTGTATAGAGAGATATGACATTTTGGTGAGAGAGGGCACATTTAAATCTGAATCCCCACGATAACAACATCACTAATATGTTGCGAATTACTGCTACTGCTGCACCCCAGCACCAACCACATGAAGGACATTTGAATAAAATTAGACTATTGCATTTTGTACAGGCTCTAATTTTGTAATGCACTACCTTTTAATATGTGCAAATTTTTTTGTAGAAATGAAAAATAATAATAATTATTATTATTATTGATTACGAACGTATGTAAATTGTTCTCACATGCATTATTCTGCCCATGCAGGCAGAACATGGAACTAGAATACAATGAAAATTCATTACTGTTCAGTGAAAAACATACAGTGCAACCATAGCCTCTTTTTAGTGAATCAAAAAAACACAACTAGAGAAGTGTCATCCTGAGCTAATTATTTTTGAGCTGATTAGTTTTACTGAACAAAAGCCATGCATGTTGAGTGAAGTCTGAATCTAAAGCAAATAAGGATAAAGTTTATCCTTATCCTCATCCCTTTAATGACTCTTGTGAGCCAGTTCTTTTTACTGAATCACTAAGAACACACAGTGATGTCCAATTCTTGAGCGAATGAGCAGATTCTTTTTAGTGAAAAAAAACAGAGCGTAATCAGTGAAGTTTGATCTACAGTCAATACATTTTGAGCTGATTTGCTTTTCTAAATAAAATTCATAGAGCATGACGAGTGAAGTCTGATTCTCGAGCAAATAACTATTATGAGTCTGTTCTTTTTGTGAATCACATAAAGCACAACTTATGAAGTCCAGCTCCGAATGACTCTTATAAGCAAGTGAATCACAAACACTAATGAATAATTTGAGGACGTTTGTAAGTTCAATACAAACAATACAATTTTGTCATGTCTTGACTTCATGAACCAATAATTTTCACTATGTTTTGTTGTATTAAAGGTTTGTGAAACCAATTAGTCAGACTGGATCTTCATATGACAGTGTTCAATTAAAGTTTTGTCAGTGGAATGTTTAAAAAATATATGAGTGAAATCTCCATCCATCCTCCAAACCACTTGTCCTCTTTAGGGTTGCGGGGGGCTGGAGCCTATCCCAGCTTCTCAGGCCACAGGCTGCAGATACCCTGGACAGATGGCCAGAGCCAAAAAATAGCTTTCTGTTTTCCAAAAAAAGCCTTCCTCAAATTCAAATCACGAAGAACTGGAATTGTTATATTCCTGATGATTCCTATCCTTGCTGCTAAGTAGTTTTCAGTTGGTTTCGCTCAGTACAGCACAGCTCACCATGTTACCTGATGAATATTTTGTATTTGTTCATTAAACGCTAACATATGTGGAACTGTTTGTGCAAGGTGACTCTCCCCTTATAGCTGTGTGCAGGTGGGATCATTTTATAAGAGTTTTAAATCATTTTGGATAATTTGCAGAATCCCTTCAATGTCGGGCCTCTTAGCGCAGCCTGTTGCCATGGCAACCCTCGTTACCTCTTAATTTGAGGAATAATTTTAGACATGAGGTGTAGTTTCAGTATTTTGTTCTCACATGAGCTGACACTCTCTCTTTTTAATTATTTTCAATATATATGTATATATATATATATATATATATATATATATATATATATATATATATAGATTAATCGCATCCAAAATAAGTTTTTGTTTACATGTATGTATGCTGTGTATATTTATTATGTATATATAAATACACACACTTGAATGTATATATTTCAGAAAAAAAAATATGTTGTTTATATATTAAATACATTTATTTTTATTGTAAACAATGAACACAAAAAAACACAAACTCAGCACACCTGAAAAAAGGTGCTTAGGAAAAAAGGTCCAACAAAACTGTCAAGTCCAAAATATAAAAAGATGCAGTCTACCGCACACTATCAATCCTTGCTAAATATTGAAGTTTATTTACAAAAACAATGTTACGGTCCACTAACTTACATCCGGCATATAGGTACTATTAAAGTCAAAAAAATGTTTAATACACTCCCAACCAATCAGTGTCATCGACATTACAAGTGAACCAATCACCAACTCATACATCATAAATAACAAGGGTTCAAATATCCAATAAAAAACACTTTACAACATTACAAACAGATGATATTACACAATTTAAATGCAAAGTTAATCGTGTTTGTAAAGTCACAATATCAGATTCAAAATACATGTAAATAATTTCAAAATATATACTGTATGTGTGTGTATTTATATATACATAATAAATATACACAAATTTTCCCAAAATGCAATTAATCCATTGAATCAATATAAAAGTTATTTTTCATATTGAAACTGTTGAAAATACACAACATAGTAAGTTGATCCACATATGACAGCCTCTGAACTTGGTCAATACTAATCTTATATGCAAGCACTGGACTAAAAATACATTCAATCAGTCATAGCTCCAAAAAGAATTCAACGGGTCATCTTGTTAATGCAATACATTAATTACAACAATAAAAGAAAATTCATTATGAACATACATGAACAACAATATCACATTAAACCACAGAAATTCCAAAATGACATTTCCTTCACGTTCAACTTCCAAAAGTGTATTCATCTTTGCCATGTTACATTCATTTAGTTGACTAGTGCTATACGCTGTATTAACAAAAACATTAATGACATAAATAAAAACACGTACACTGACAAGCTACGCTATATCGCGTTCATAATCGAATGCGACTCATCTAGGATTATGAATGTGATATTGCAGTGATCTATGGCTCTGTGTATTAAATGCCACTCCATTTGAAAGCACGTGATGGAGATTTACTATTCACAGAACCGGCTTTACTGACGAGATGCGCATGACAATCACATGTGATTTATCGTGCAGCCCTAATTTTTTTGTTTGTTTGTTGATCACAAAATACAAAATAGATGAGGTGATGCCAGGTGTATTCAAAGCGCCACCATTACTGTCTAGAGTGCGTGGAATAGTGCGCTGTGATTGATTGTTACCATTTACAGTGTGTGGCATGGTGCGCTGTGATTGCTTGAGCGGATATATTGCATTCTGCAGAAAAGGGAGATTGGCGTTTGTCGCGGTTTGGAAAAAAAGGTAGAAAACATGACAGAATAACTCGGCGGATATCGCATTTTGCGTAAAATTAAAAATTTACTTTTCAATACCGACCAGATACAATACCGATTTTGGCAGAAACGTTTATCGCGTTTTGGAACCAAACTCTTCACATATATATATATATATATATATATATATATATGTATATACACTGTATAAATATATATGTATACAGGGCAGGACTTACGGGGCCGGGGGCCCCTGGGCTTGAGGTTATGTTTGGGCCCCATACCTATACTACAAATGCCCTCAAGTAGAACATTATTATGGAGTAACACAAAATACACAAAAATTTAAATATGCTTTCAGGTTCATATACTGTATACAATTAATAGGCAACATGTCTAGCCTAGTCAAAGTTTAGATGTAATATTAAATAGTCACTATATTACAATAAACAGGATGTGATCTTTCAGTTGAGAGATCAAAACCCTGAAATAACACTGAGCAGAAAAACCAAAGAGATGTATTATTATGAGAATGTATTGTCATATCTGTGTCCTTTTATGTCAGATTCTTAAATTTTACTCTAGTTTGTGTGACAGGCTAACTCCTATATCGTAGGCATTCACTGATTAA
>NW_015505419.1:213586-216023 GCF_001515645.1 Sinocyclocheilus grahami | reverse complement strand
TAATTATTCATATTTCCCCATGAGCTGATTCGCTACAATTATTTAACACAAATGTTCGGAAAATTTATGATTATTAGTGCTATTTGTTTGCTTTCTAATAAGCACAGGCTGCGACTGTGCCAGATGTTACTTCATGCAGAGAACATACTTTACATAATCACATAACTGAATGCCAGAATATTAAGTATATTGTAATTTGCTTAGCCAGTATTATAAATTAAACTCAGGACATGAATTTCGCTTTAGAAACAGTTTTGGTGGAAAACATTCAGGAAATGCTGCAGAAATGGAATAAACTGTAAATTAAAAACAGTAAATTCACTGTAAATTAAACAACAGATTAATTCTTAAAATTAAAGTTACAAAAATTATTCAGTCAAGAGCAGTGAGTGATTTTGTCTTTTGTTGTTAACATTAATTAACAATAACCAATAATTAATTAACATTGTTAACATTAACATGTGGTATGAAAGTGACAGCAGCTTTTAGTATACCTGCTGTCTTTCAGTCTGTGTTAAAGAACAAAAACAAATCACTCTGCTCAAATCTGCTCTTGACTAAATAACTTTTTCATATTTAATATGGATTAATATATAAATATAATCTATATCTATGACTTTATACACAATAGTATTTTGTTCCTGAACAGTAGCAGCTACTGTTAATTTTAGTTTGTTTCATTTGTATCCTTGTGCTATTGCTAGTAACTTGTTCATTTATTACTGACCGTTTAGTTGTCTTTATGTAACATTATTTATTAAAATGCAAGGTTACTTGAGTCAGAAACAATGAAAACAATAACTTTTTCTGGAGGTGTTTGCGTGGCTTCATGTGCGCGCGCTTTGGATGTGACCGTGAGCGCCCAGAAAACTAGTTTGGAGCGTGCAAGTACCGGATGGTTTAAAAAGACGTGCAAGTGATAAACTTTTATGATGATGCAACACTGACCCAATTAGGCAAGTGACAGTCCTGTCAACTGAGCGAAGGTCTTGTATGGCAGTGTGCAGCAGCTATCTTAGTGCAGACGAGATGCGCTGATGTGAGGCAATTTTGAGAGTGAGAGCGAGAAGACGCGGTACAGCTGAACCACACACGCCATTTTCAAATTATTGACTTAATCTGATATTCTGTGTGATTTTTTTAAGTCATCTAACCTACATTGTATATTAAATAAATGTTTGCAGGAACTTTCCAAATGTGCGAAACCTGCGAAAAATGAGTAAAACCAAAATGCGCAATCCCGCACCGAGATTCAGGACGTGATTAAACATATATTCTATTATATAGAGATTTGTAAAATACATTTCCACGACTTTTCCAAAGCTTTCTGGGTTTTTCATGACCGTACGAACCCTGTTAATGGCTATTTTTATTTTTTTAAATCGTCTTGACGAAATTTCTGCTCCACTTTGTGTGGATGTAGTGAGACGGGACAAAGTCCCTGTAAGATATTAGGGTATTATAGTCTTTGGACGGGAGAGAGCGCTCAAAACACTTCAGATCAATTTAGTGGAACATTAATATAACATAGAATCATCCTCTGCAAAGAAGTGAGGCGTGAACGTGAGAATTTATCATTATCTTTGTAAATGTGCGCTCTTTTGGGCTAAATACTTAATGGAACCGATTAACGTAACCATGTGATCACAAATTAAACGGCAATTTGGCGCAGCGCAGACATGATTTAATATGTGTGTCCTTTTTCTATGTGAAAAAAAATAATAAATTCCAGTTTATGCTGTTTGATTATGGCTTTGAATGTCGTAGTTGGAAACTGGTAGTTGTTAGCCTCGGCTGGCCTGTATATATATATATATATATATATATATATATATATATAACATCTCCAGATGACGGGTATTGATGCAGATCTACTTGAGTCATGGGAATGGATGTGAGGAGAAGAAAGCATTGATTGGGATAGGGGACAGAATGTGAAGCAGAGATTGCTCAGCGTTGTTGGCTTAGAGCAGCGAATCTGTGAAATCCTCTTTGAATATGAGAAATAGAGACAGAAAAAAACTGTAGAGCGGTGTACATTTTAAATTCACATTTTATTCTCAAATCAATTTTTAATAAGCTTAATCACCTGTGATTAATAAGAAGAGTGTGTCTGAATGCTGCTTCTGTGTTAGACTGAACTCCACTTTAAAGGGGTTTAAAATGATGCGATTTCAATTTTTCCTTTCTCTTTGGAGTGTTACAAGCCCTTGGTGCATAAAGAAGATCTGTAAAGTTGCAAAGACTAAAGTCTAAAATCCAAAGAGATATTCTTTATAAAAGTTAAGAGTCAGCCACGCCTACCTAAAACAGCTCGTTCTAACACACCCCCACATATCTATGTCGCTATGTGGGAAGATTTGCATAACACCACCCAAATGTTCACGCAAAGTAAAAAGGCATAACTTTTATTCTCGCTGTAGTTTTGTTGTTGCCG